>NC_092271.1:18389528-18634528 GCF_036320965.1 Panulirus ornatus | reverse complement strand
TCAACAACGTCCAGAGCCGAAATACCTCAGCCAGATGTGGACGCGGCCACAAGGGCTCGAGGTGGAGGCCGGTGGACGACGTCATCGTCTCCAGACATGTGGGAGGGTAGTGTGAGGGGGTCGTGCTCCTGGGTCGTACCGTCGTGCTTGATAAGCTGGTGGTAAGAAGGCGACCTATCGATGGTGTCCATCTGTCCTCACAGATGCTGGCAGCTGCTCCGCTGCCGTCCGACCCACTCATAACCTGTGTACCAAAATCACTTAGATATTGAATGCCTTATTTAAGTGATGTATCATAACTTGTATATCCTTGAATATACCGATAGATTATCTATCATACTAGTATTTCAATCAGTATATATGCAAAGGGATATCTCCCCCTCCCCCCCAACACATACACACACACACGCACACACACACACACACACACACACACACACACACACACACACACACACACGCGCGCGCGCGTCGGGTCCCCACGATACAGGGGTTATCATCACCGACCCTGAGTCAGCGTTAAGTCAACCCGAGATTGGATCCGCACGGGTTCGAATCCTGGGCGTGGCAGTCGGCCCACACCCAACCCAGGAGTTTATCAGGTCGAGAAATGGACTGAGGTGTGTCTATCTGTTTTGGTCTGTCTGTCTGTGTGTGTGTGTGTGTGTGTGTCTGTCAGCCTGTCTACATACACACACATAGGAGTAAAGACATGGTACACGTAAGAGACGGGGCAACACGAGTGTAAAACTCTCTCCCTCCCTCTCCCGGTAACACACAAATAGTAATCACAGTGCTTTTCCTTCCCCCTCTCCAACCACCTCTAAACTTTTCCGTCTCAAAGTTCCCTTGAAACTTTAGAGTTTGCTGAACCTTAGAGCCTGGCGGGAGCTCTTTGTTGACCCCCACCACCTCCCTCCTCCCAGTCGATTTCCCACTCTCAGGGAGGCCCCCTCCCTTCCCCAAGTCTATAACACACACACACACACACACACACACACACACACACACACACACACACACACACACACACACGAACCCTTGCCCCAGACGCAAGGGCGTCACCTTTAAGATCTGCACCCAATTTGTGCACTTGTATGCGTTCCTCTAGATCCAGGAGGAGGACGTGCTGACGGAGTAGGTCGAGTCGTCTTGGCACGTGACGGCTCTCTCTCTCTCTCTCTCTCTCTCTCTCTCTCTCTCTCTCTCTCTCTCTCTCTCTCTCTCTCTCTCTCTCTCTCTCTCTCTCTCTCTCTCTCTCTCTCTCTCTCTCTCTCTCTCTCTCTCTCTGGGTAAGTCTTGTCGTAGATACTCTTATTTAGATATTCCAAGAGCCTTTGGAGGGGAGAGAGAGAGAGAGAGAGGGTACGCATCACGGTTACGTTATGTGTTACACTTCCCCCCTTGAGTCTGGGGTGTTCATTGTTCACTTCTCCTCCCCCAGTGCATTGGATGTGAACCTCAGCATATTCAACTCCCCGCTAGACAAACCCTTGCCGTAATTCAGACTCTACTAAATAAGAAATGGCATCGACTCCGTCTCTTAAAAGAATAAACATTTCGTGCACCGAAAATTGTAGCGAATGTTAAACAAATGTCTATACTTAGTGAAAGAAAAAAATGACTACGTATATATATATATATATATATATATATATATATATATATATATATATATATATATATATATATATATATATATATATATATATATATCCAGAAATACACGAAGATAAACCCTGATTCAAATAATAAAACCCTAAAGTGCGTTTTGGTATTATGACCCTTTTTTCGCTCACAGGGACCAAGATGGCACGGCCAACACACGCCCTCAATCAAAGACCATTTGGGGTAAGACTTTACGTCCAGGGAAGACAACAGGAATGTGGAAATTAACGTACCGAATTACCCTCGTTTTCCTTTTGCACTTTCGTCCCGTATATTCTGGCTAAGCATCGTACTACTGGCACCTTGTCCCATCGCCATCCCCACCACCATCATCCTAAAATCAGACCCCCCCCAACATCGTCCCCATCCCCCCTCCCCCTCCCCTCTTCCCAGAAATCGAGTGATCATCATATGCCAACAGGGCGCGTGACGTCGCGGGGAAGGAGAGGTCAAGCTACGTGAAGAATACCCCGTCTCATCCACTGGTTCACCACAGCGTCCCCGTGGACTCACACACGTAACCTGAGCTCAGCTCACACTATCCCAAAGGCCCGGCTCATAACACCCAAGGCTGGCTGGCTGGCTCTATCTCTCTATATCAAAATACCAAACGAGACTTGGCCTAGTTGGCAACACTCCAAGACCGGCTCACACCCAGCTCAGAATCTTGAGAGTTTTCGCCACCCAAGTCTCGGGTCACATAAACACCGAAGGGTTTTTTTTATTTACGACATCCAAGGCCCGGCTTACGACGTCTTCAGCCAGGTTTACGAAAACTCGCCTCGGTTCATAGGATCCAGAGCCCGACTCACAGCATCTCGGTCCCTGGCTCACAGGGCCAAAGACCTGGCTCACAATATCGAAGGCCTGGCTCACAATATCTAGGACCTGGCTCACAATATCTAGGACCTGGCTCACAATATCTAGGATTCAACTCACAGGTTTGCGTCATGAGAGCCGGGGTCTAGCTCATGAGACCATTATAACCCACACTGCCAGGGTCGTCCCTGTGTGTGTCATGCAGGGCCTTCCTTTCCTCCCGCTTATGGTCTCTTGTCTCTCCCCCTTGAAGTCCCTGTCTCTCACCCTCGATCTCCTTATCTCTCACCCTTGAGCTCTGTCTCTCACCCATCAGCTCCTTGTATCTTACCCTTGAGTTTCTTGATATGTGTGTGTGTGTGTGTGTCAGTGTGTGTGTCTGTGTGTGTATTTCATTATTTCGTCTATTTTTCTGTTGGTAGAGAAGGGTGATAACAGCGTCATTCATGAATCGTGGGGAGCCAGACTGGACATTGTTGCCACAGTTGATGTATGCAGATGACGCTGTGTCGCTAGCTAATTAAGAGGCTAGGAGAAGATGGTGGTCGGGTTCGATCATTCGAAGGGGAGGAAGACGTCAGTAGTTCAGGTCTTAGGACAGCGGGGTAGTAGTGCACGAGCGGGCGGGGCAGTATTGCACGGGCAGTAGTGCACGGGCAGGCGGGGCAGCAGTGCACGGGGGGGGAGGGGGGACAATTGTGTTCCCTCTTCTCTCACTCAATCTGCATCTCGTCTTGACACAGCTTCCTAAATAACCTCAAACATGGACAGGTTATTCCAGTCGGGTAGACGAAGTGTTGTTAACTTTAATACTTCCAAGACCCAGTTTCGACCCATTTCTCTCTCGAACACTCCTCACAATTCTCGTCTCTCCTTTAACGCTTCTATAACTCCACCTCTTGACTCAGTGAACATACTTGGTAATACTGTAACATCCACTCTATCCTGGAAACCCCATATTACGGGAATAGCTGAGTCCTCTCTTCTGAACAGTTGCTCCGTTTATGCAAGGGATCTGATTCGTCTGATCTGATCTGATTCGTCCTTGTATGGAGTACTGCTTTCACATTTGGGGTGGCTCTAGCTCTGCATTATTTACTTGACAGAGTCGAGCCGAAAGTGGTACGACTTGTAGACTATCCCAGGCTAACTTCCAAACGTGACCGACCCCCCTTTCCCTACGCCGAAATGTTGATCCATTTTCCCTATTCTATAGGTATTACTTTGGGTTTTGTTCCCTAGGGCTAGCTGCTTGTGTGCTCCCGCCGCTAACTAGACCACGCATTACTCGGCAAGCTGCCGCGTCACATGATCATTGTGTGGCCATCGGCAACACAAGAATGGGCCGTTTTGACAACTGCTTCTTTTCCTACAGGACGAAGCTTTGGAACTCTCTACCTTCTCATGTCTTTCCCAATAGGTATAACCTGGCACTTTCCAAAGACAGATCTTTCACGTCCTCGAAAGTTCGTGATTACTTTCCATTGTCTTTTCTTTTACGCTTCATAATGCTCTCTATATTTCAATTAAGGCCTGGCTTTGATGTGGACTTTGGTCCGTGACTGGAGCCCTCAATATAAACAAAATAGCCCCTTACACTGCAAGTGTGACACGAGATCGGGCCATACTACCAGTGCGGCACAAGGTGCGGCCATACTACGAGTGTAGCACAAGGTGCGGCCATACTACCAGTGCGGCACAAGGTGCGGCCATACTACGAGTGTAGCACAAGGTGTGGCCATACTACGAGTGCGGCGCAAGGTGCGGCCATACTACCAGTGCGGCACAAGGTGCGGCCATACTACCAGTGCGACACAAGGTGCGGCCATACTACCAGTGCGGCACAAGGTGCGGCCATACTACCAGTGCGGCACAAGGTGCGGCCATACTACCAGTGCGGCACAAGGTGCGGCCATACTACCAGTGCGGCACAAGGTGCGGCCATACTACCAGTGCGGCACAAGGTGCGGCCATACTACCAGTGCGGCACAAGTTGCGGCCATACTACCAGTGCGGCACAAGGTACGGCCATACTACCAGTGCGGCACAAGTTGCGGCCATACTACCAGTGCGGCACAAGTTGCGGCCATACTACCAGTGCGGCACAAGGTGCGGCCATACTACCAGTGCGGCACAAGGTGCGGCCATACTACCAGTGCGGCACAAGGTGCGGCCATACTGTAGCGAATCCGAACTTGTGTGTTGAAGTTATTATAGCGTTAATGGTCGGGTTATTTGCTTAGCGAGGCTGGGGGCGGACCGTCCCACGCCTGGTGTGGGTTTAGCCCCAGCCTTGGACGTGTGGGTGTTGTACCACGGGTGAAAAAGTTGTACCATGTGTGAGGATGTTGTACCATGGGTGAAGATGTTGCACCATGGGTGGGATGTTGTACCATGGGTGAGGGTGTTGTATCATGGGTGAGGATGTTGTTCGATGGTTCTAAATGTTGTATCAATGGTACTTTTTTAAACATTCTATCTATCTATCTATCTATCTATCTATCTATCTATCTATCTATCTATATATATATATATATATATATATATATATATATATATATATATATATATATATATATATATATATATATATATATATATATGAAAAACAAGATTCTTTATATTTTTGGATGGAACGTGTGTGTTTGTGTGTGTGTGTCTGTGTGGGGAGGTAATTCATCTGAGCATGAAAGGTTCTATTCCTGTGTTAACTTCATTTATTGCTGTATGACCTCTAGCAACCAGTCATGACCTTTTACTGGCTCGCACATCACATATTTCTGGCCTTCCATTAGAAGGGAAAACCCGAAAGTAAAAGACCTGACGAAGTTATGTTCCCAGCAACTGGAACCTTCAGGTCTTGGTGACTGGAACCTTGAAGTCTTGGTGACTAGAACCTTCAGGTCTTGGCCACTGGAACCTTCAGGTCTTGGTGACTGGAACCTCCAGCTCTTGGTGGCTGGAACCTTCAGGTCTTGGTGACTGGAACTTTCATATCTTGGTGACTGGAACCTCCAGGTCTTGGTGACTGGAACCTTGAAGTCTTGGAGACTAAAACCTTCAGGACTTAGTGATTGGAACCTCCAGGTCTTGGTGACTGGACCCTTCAGGTCTTGGTGACTGGACCCTTCAGGTCTTGGTGACTGGAATCTTGAAGTCCTAGTGGCTAGAACCTTCAGGTCTTGGTGACTGGAACCTCCAGGTCTTGGTGACTGGAATCTCCAGGTCATGGTGACTGTTGCCTTCAGGTGTTGGTGACTGGAATCTCCAGGTCTTGGTGATTGGAGCCTTCAGATCTTAGTGACCGGAACCTTGAAGTCTTGGTGACTGGAACCTTCATGTCTTGGTGACTGGAATCTCCAGGTCATGGTGACTGTTGCCTTCAGGTGTTGGTGACTGAAATCTCCAGGTCTTGGTGACTGGAGCCTTCAGATCTTAGTGACCGGAACCTTGAAGTCTTGGTGACCGGAACCTTCAGGTCTTGGTGACTGGAACCTTCAGGTCTTGGTGCATGGAACCTTCAGATCTAGGTGACTGGAACCTCCAGGTCTGAACCTTCAAGTATTAATGAAAAACGTTGGGAAGGTGGGAGACGACCTAATGGTTCATCTCAATTACCTTGTATTTTTCCTTTCGTATAAATTTCTATTTCCGATCCTTTTTGAAGTCCTGGGAATTTACTTGGGTATTCTAAGAATAAAATGAACCTACCCTCTTCGTGTGTGTGTGTGTGTGTGTGTGTGTGTGTATATATATATATATATATATATTATTTTTTTTTTTTATTATACTTTGTCGCTGTCTCCCGCGTTTGCGAGGTAGCGCAAGGAAACAGACGAAAGAAATGGCCCAACCCCCCCCATACACATGTATATACATACGTCCACACACGCAAATATACATACCTACACAGCTTTCCATGGTTTACCCCAGACGCTTCACATGCCTTGATTCAATCCGCTGACAGCACGTCAACCCCGGTATACCACATCGCTCCAATTCACTCTATTCCTTGCCCTCCTTTCACCCTCCTGCATGTTCAGGCCCCGATCACACAAAATCTTTTTCACTCCATCTTTCCACCTCCAATTTGGTCTCCCTCTTCTCCTCGTTCCCTCCACCTCCGACACATATATCCTCTTGGTCAATCTTTCCTCACTCATTCTCTCCATGTGCCCAAACCACTTCAAAACACCCTCTTCTGCTCTCTCAACCACGCTCTTTTTTATTTCCACACATCTCTCTTACCCTTACGTTACTCACTCGATCAAACCACCTCACACCACACATTGTCCTCAAACATCTCATTTCCAGCACATCCATCCTCCTGCGCACAACTCTATCCATAGCCCATGCCTCGCAACCATACAACATTGTTGGAACCACTATTCCTTCAAACATACCCATTTTTGCTTTCCAAGATAATGTTCTCGACTTCCACACATTCTTCAAGGCCCCCAGAATTTTCGCCCCCTCCCCCACCCTATGATCCACTTCCGCTTCCATGGTTCCATCCGCTGCCAGATCCACTCCCAGATATCTAAAACACTTCACTTCCTCCAGTTTTTCTCCATTCAAACTCACCTCCCAATTGACTTGACCCTCAACCCTACTGTACCTAATAACCTTGCTCTTATTCACATTTACTCTTAACTTTCTTCTTCCACACACTTTACCAAACTCAGTCACCAGCTTCTGCAGTTTCTCACATGAATCAGCCACCAGCGCTGTATCATCAGCGAACAACAACTGACTCACTTCCCAAGCTCTCTCATCCCCAACAGACTTCATACTTGCCCCTCTTTCCAAAACTCTTGCATTTACCTCCCTAACAACCCCATCCATAAACAAATTAAACAACCATGGAGACATCACACACCCCTGCCGCAAACCTACATTCACTGAGAACCAATCACTTTCCTCTCTTCCTACACGTACACATGCCTTACATCCTCGATAAAAACTTTTCACTGCTTCTAACAACTTTCCTCCCACACCATATATATATATATATATATATATATATATATATATATATATATATATATATATATATATATATATATATATATATGTGTGTGTGTGTGTGTGTGTGTGTGTGTGTGTGTGTGTGTTTGTGTGTAAAGCCAAACACGTATATAAAAATCCACACGTGACGAGAACTATCTTTATAAGCGTGTTCACGGAGGACACTCCTAGTCGCTATTCCTGTTCTCACAATTAACTAAATCACCCTTATGAACCGCCCCGTGATGAATAACATTTGTCAGACTAGGGCTAGGAGGCACTGCCACTACCCTGAAGGCTCGGGGTCTCTCAAGGGTGGGCCCTGATGAGACCCTGCGTCCGGAGCGTAAGGGGAAATATACATTCTGTGTCCCACGGACGAGAGAAAGGTAAGGGACGACTTGATCACATGGGTGTTAGCGGGATTATATGCAAGAGATATGCAAACCACTTTCACAGGATTTCAATTGTAAACGAATGGAATTATCGAAGTGATGATGCTGTGAATGCAGACGGCATACAGAATTTTAGGAAGTCGTAAGATACTAGAGAAAGTTCAAGAGATGGGACCCATGAGTGTAAAACTTCCTCTCCGTCCTGTACAGGTAACTAATTAGTAGTAGGGAATTCAGCACAGATGGATCAAAAAGTATTTTTGGAAAAGGAAACAAAGGATTCGTGTGTGTGTGAGGATCCTTTACCGATAGGGTTGGGGTTACCAGTGGCGTGCCGCAAGGCTCAGGCTAGGAACCGTTGCTCTTCTTGATCTCTGGACGTGACCTGACAAAAGCAAACTGGGTTCTTACGTGAATGTGTTGGCGGATGATGCTATGGTCATGAGAGCAGTGAGGACGGAGGAAGATTTCTCCCAGTCACTAAGGGATTTAGACAAACTCCTGCGTTGTTCCGATACCTGGTTGATGAAGTTTGACTCTTGCAAGTGCAAAGTAAAGAAGATGGAAAACAGGAAAGAGCAAAACTAAGGCCGGAATATGACGAAAACCTGATAGAAAACGGGTTGAATTAATTTGTGAGGGAAAGGAACATCAAGATATTCAATGTGTTATCAAAACATATCATCAGGAGGCAGATTATCTGCTAGTTATTACTAGAAAAGAATTTTCTGAGTATAATGATAGAGAAATGTTTTACAGATAATACACGACTGAAGACCCAAGTCTAGATCTGCCTCTCGAGTCTGATCATCATCTGACTTAAAGAACTGTAAAGAACTAATAGAAGGTCTACTGATCATCACCTGACTTAAAGGACTGTAAAGAACTAATAGAGAAAGTCTAGTGGTCATCATCTTACTTAAAGAACTGTAAAGAACTAATAGAGAAAGTCTACTGATCATCATCTGACTTAAAGTTCTGTAAAGAACTAATAGAGAAGGTCTAGAGTAATAGAGAATGGTACCTGATATAGGAGAGCTGAGGTATAAAGGCTTTAGAGACTATGAAGTTGCCCATCATGGGGAAGAGAATAGTGGGCGACTCGTTCCCGAAAATTGGAGTTTCTGTACCGAATTTCAGCTTTGTCGACTCTTTTTCGCAAGGTATGCAACGTGCCACCGGAGGAGGCCGGGGCAAGAAACTCGTTAGGAAAGACGTAAAAGAATGACTTCCACTGGCAACAAAGTTATCGCTGAATGGAATGAGTAATACGACGGAAGTGTGAATGCTGACAGCATTCAGAAATGGAGGGAAAAAAGGGAAAGAGATGGTTTTATGGTTGTACAGGAAATGCAGTTGATGGGGATCCTCGCCTTTACCCTCACCGAACTGAACAAATAAGTGATTACACACACACACACACACACACACACACACACACACACACACACACACACACACACACACCTAGTCACAAAGATAAAACCCTGTTCCCCCGTTTTCGCCTCATCACCTTTGCGGCCCCCATCACCCATCATCACCCAACCGGGGATGAACCACCTAACCCATTACCACCCATCACCCTTCCTAAGATCCCCCATTTCATCCCTTGGCACCCGTCATCCACATGGATTCCACTCCCTCCTTCCCCAATATCTCGTATAACACCCTTCACCCCCATGGCAAACATTACCACCCAAACACCCATCGCCCCTGTGTTGTCTATCACCCCCCATTGATTCAACGCTCCGCCGGCCCCCATAATGTCCCCTGAATGTGAGGTTCGTTGGTATTGGATATTCTTATCTGGCCGACTGATAACCCATGACCGCTACAGATAAGGCCTTTTTCTTTTCCTCGAGTATAATGAGATCTATATTTATGTCCCGCTCGCTCCATTTACCATTGAAAATTGATGGGGTTTAATCCCATTGCCTCAGCAAATTAACAGCCTCAGGACCATTGTTTCTGGATTCAGGATAGGTTAGGTTGGGATAGGTTAGGTTGGGATAGGTTAGGTTAGGTTATATATGTATACATATATATATATATATATATATATATATATATATATATATATATATATATATATATATATATATATATATACACACACGTGTCTATTTCATTGGCATGTATGAAATAGAATGACAAAACAATGACCTCAAAATATGGTTTGTAGATGGACAGAAGACATGGAAACATGACATCAAGACAGAAAAAGAAATGGAAGACGGTAAAAGAAAAGTAAAGAGGAAATAATAGACAGGTGTTGCTGTGAGACGGGGTGAGAGACGCGCTGACAACTGAGAGAGAGAGAGAGAGAGAGAGAGAGAGAGAGAGAGAGAGAGAGAGAGAGAGAGAGAGAGAGAGAGAGAGAGAGAGAGAGTAAACAGTCATCACTCCATGAGCATCAAAAAGAGATACGGGAGACAAGAGCGACAGAGGGAGACTCACACATAACTGTGGATGAAAGCCAAATGAAAGGGCACACACACACACACACACACACACACACACACACACACACACACACACACACACGCACACACACTGGGGCTGGAAAAGCGAGAGACAGAGAAGAAACTGGATCAGATCTTACTAAGCCAGACCAGAGACAGAACCGGTAGTGTCAAGGAGGTGCTCCTTCCTCCCATCCTGCTCTTCCCAGTGCGAGATGGTCCCAAACGAGCCTTTAACAAGAGTGGCGGTGGTGCCAGATGGTGCCACAGGCTGCGAAACAGTGCCACGACAGTGCCAAGGGCCTGGTAAAGTGGTACCAAGTGGGGGGACAGGACATGGGAGATTGGAGATCAAATTTGGCTAATCATGTCACTGGATTCCCTGTTAGGTCCCAATAATGTCATTGAAGGGACAAATAGATCCCGATGATGTCACCGAAGGGGCAAATAGATCCCGATGATGTCACCAAATGGACAAATAGATCCCGATGATGTCACCGAAGGGACAAATAGATCCCGATGATGTCACCAAAGGGACAAATAGATCCCGATGATGTCGTCGAAGGGACAAATAGATTCTGATGATGTCACCGAAGGGACAAATAGATCCCGATGATGTCACCGAAGGGACAAATAGATCCCGATGATGTCACCGAAGGGACAAATAGGTCCCGATGATGTCACCAAAGGGACAAATAGATCCCGATGATGTCGCCGAAGGGACAAATAGATCCCGATGATGTCACCGAAGGGACAAATAGGTCCCGATGATGTCACCGAAGGGGCAAATGGATCCCAGGGTCGCCAGTTAAGGCCAAATCAATGGCCCTTAGCAGTCCCAATGGGCCGAGATAAATCCCACCAGACGATGTCAGGCAGAACCAGTGGGTGCCAAGGAGGACGAGGTAATTACAGGCTAAGATGACCAGTGGTATGGTTTAGATAATGGCGGACACTAATTGCCAAATGATGCTCAACAGCGCTATATTATCTTCTCGCTGGTGTCTGTTAAGATAAGAATAACATTCGCTTTGATAAGGGCGGCTATAGCTGTCTGCGTCCATCCCTTGATAAGGTGATTAAAACATTCAGAAATACCAATAACCACTGTATGCAAATGAGCTGTTGATGATTGGGAAGGGGAGGGAGGGGGTCGTTATGGTGGGGGGTGTAAAGGTTAGGGTGTAAAGATAGGTTTTGTGAGAAATCGGGTAAATTCGAAGAACTCCGGGCAGGCACTGAGGAGGAGGAAAATGGGGGAGAAAGAGGAGGGAGAATAGGTTTGGACGGTAATTGTGAAAGATGGCTGGTAAGGGATACCAGATAGCTGGCTAGAGATATATGGACAGGCAGAGAGAGAGAGAGAGAGAGAGAGAGAGAGAGAGAGAGAGAGAGAGAGAGAGAGAGAGAGAGAGAGAGAGAGAGACAGACAGACAGACAGACAGACAGACAGAGACAGACAGACAGACAGACAAGGACAGAGAGGGGGATAGGGAGGAAGGGTAGGAGGGAGGGGGATTAAGCACGAAAAGGCACAGAAAGAAGAAAAAACACACTCAGAGGGAGTATGAGACACAGACAGATACAGAAAAGAAAAAATATCCCAGACAGCCACATTGTTCAACAGAGAGAGAGACACACACACAACACGTCTCTACCAGCAAGCAAGGAAGGTCTGGTGATACGTCTGGTCCTGGGGCGGTGTGTGGGAAGGGCTGTGTGGAGTAGTAGTCGTAGTAGTAGTGAACAGTGTTACTATAGTGACGCTCTCCTCGTTCCCCCCCACCCACCGCCGCCTCCTCTACCCCAGGCTAACGCCAGACCACCACCGCCACCCCTCAACCAACCTATACTAAGCCCCACAATCATCACCCTTTAGATAATCGTCTCTAAACCCACCCCATAACCTCTCAACATCACCCACCCACCCATCTCCCCCAAAAAACATGACATCCACCAGAACCCACCATCACTCAAACCAAAATACCTTCAAAAACCACCACTCTCTTCGCAAACCCTATACCCACTACCATCGCCTCACCCCTCACAACAACCTCCATGTTTCCCCCCCTCACCTCAACCATGACCACCACCCACCCCCAACGAACCCCAACCCCTCACTCTCCTCCAGCACCAACCAACCCACCTACCATGGACAACCTCCTCCTCCTCCTCCTCCTCCTCCTCCTCCTCCTCCTCCTCCTCCTCCTCCTCCTCCTCCTCCTCCCCGTCCTGCGCCCCTCACCACCACCACACCGGCCAGCCAAACTCAGCCTTATGATCCGCCGCTGGGCTTTTTTATCTTCCAACTTGAGACACTTTCTTCCGGATCTTCCACGAGACGACAGAAATATTTCTCAATGTGAGATTTATACCAGTACCCAGGATGATGCATTTGGTGTCCCGAGAACAGCTTAAATCTGTTAAGCTTCGCTGTCCTTCTATCATGCCCTGTATTTTTTACCCTTTTAATTCTTCTCCTTCCTCTTTATTCTTCCTCTTTTTTTTTTTCTCTCTCTCTCTCCTCTGAGCGGCAAAACTCGCCTGATTTACGGATCCTGATGGTGTGGGGTAGAGGGACGAGTCGTCCCATTAATGTCACAGTCTTTAACCGTGTGGAGGACCCTCGCTGAACTGGAATATCAATGATGGCCAACTGGAGGCAGGGAGAGACACGGCATTACCAAGGAGTCTTCTCCTCCTTCCTCCTCCTCCTCTGCTTCCTCCTCCTCCTCCTCCTCTGTTGTAGCCAGTCTTCGCCTTTGTCTCTCCTGGACTCATGCTCTGTTCCGCCTCGCTTTTCGATATCTCCTCTGGATCAAAGCGCCGTCTTTTTACGAGACTATATATATATATATATATATATATATATATATATATATATATATATATATATATATATATATATATATATATATATATATATATATATCAACTGACTGTTATATTTCTCTCTTGTGCCTCCCCTGATGATGTGATTATTACATGAAAGTGCACTTGGGAACTTTTCGTGTTTCATTTTCCCTGTGGACTCATAGGAATATATATATATATATATATATATATATATATATATATATATATATATATATATATATATATATATATATATATATATATATATATATATATATATATATATATATATATATATATATATATATATATATATATATATATATATATATATATGTAACGCACTGCAAACTCCAGGATTGATATAATTGATATGGGTTCTCTTCTTCTCAGTATCCGCGACTAACCTGACATCTTTTCCCACTGCCTGTACCTTAAGATCATTTCCTCCAAGACTTGGGAACATGACACCACCCTATCATTTACACTGTCGTAATATAAAAGAGAGAAGGAAAAGTTTACATGTATTATTCAAAGTTGTATAATTGAGGTACTTTCCGAAAAAGAATTTTTTTGGGGGGAACTATTTTCGTGTATTTTTGCCAGGACGTTCGTCCCCCCTACGTATATTGTGAGGGCTCTTGGCCTCCGTCCAGCTTCGCCCACCGACTCCTATGAGTTAAATAGGTTAATACTATCCTCGCCACACTGCCACAGAGAACGTACGACGAGTCCATATTTCTCGACCAAATTTCACTGCGAATGCACTCTACTAAAAACCCACTTAGAGTCGAGGTAGCATTCAAATCTATTTACTTTGCATACCAGACCTAGAAAAGGACAAGATGAAAGAAAGAAAAACAACGAAAAGAAAACGAAGTCGATGGACGTGTTAAGGGACTTGTTTTGGATGGCAAATTTTGAAGTGAATTTCAATTTAAGTGCATTAACCACATTTTCACTCACACTTATGAATCAAGGTGTTTTCGCTATCGTTAGCAGGTGTGCTAGGATGCACGTCACATTATTTCTGCCGCTGTTAGTAGACTCAGATATATCAAATGTGAGACTATTCGCGTCCTTAGCCTACAGGAAAGTGAGAGGTCACGGTATACTTGACAGTCCATTGTCCTCGTTGGGTTATTAATGTTCGTATGAAGGGGTTTCTGATTTCATTATGTCTTACGGGCCCCTATGGTAGTTTTCATTGATCATCACTAACCAGTAACGGCTAGTTAGGGTTGTGTTATATATATATATATATATATATATATATATATATATATATATATATATATATATATATATATATATATTCCTGGTAAATTATATGGGAGGGTATTGATTGAGAGGGTGAAGGCATGTACAGAGCATCAGATTGGGGAAGAGCAGTGTGGTTTCAGAAGTGGTAGAGGATGTGTGGATCAGGTGTTTGCTTTGAAGAATGTATGTGAGAAATACTTAGAAAAGCAAATGGATTTGTATGTAGCATTTATGGATCTGGAGAAGGCATATGATAGAGTTGATAGAGATGCTCTGTGGAAGGTATTAAGAATATATGGTGTGGGAGGCAAGTTGTTAGAAGCAGTGAAAAGTTTTTATCGAGGATGTAAGGCATGTGTACGTGTAGGAAGAGAGGAAAGTGATTGGTTCTCAGTGAATGTAGGTTTGCGGCAGGGGTGTGTGATGTCTCCATGGTTGTTTAATTTGTTTATGGATGGGGTTGTTAGGGAGGTAAATGCAAGAGTTTTGGAAAGAGGGGCAAGTATGAAGTCTGTTGGGGATGAGAGAGCTTGGGAAGTGAGTCAGTTGTTGTTCGCTGATGATACAGCGCTGGTGGCGGATTCATGTGAGAAACTGCAGAAGCTGGTGACGGAGTTTGGTAAAGTGTGTGGAAGAAGAAAGTTAAGAGTAAATGTGAATAAGAGCAAGGTTATTAGGTACAGTAGGGTTGAGGGTCAAGTCAATTGGGAGGTGAGTTTGAATGGAGAAAAACTGGAGGAAGTGAAGTGTTTTAGATATCTGGGAGTGGATCTGTCAGCGGATGGAACCATGGAAGCGGAAGTGGATCATAGGGTGGGGGAGGGGGCGAAAATTTTGGGAGCCTTGAAAAATGTGTGGAAGTCGAGAACATTATCCCGGAAAGCAAAAATGGGTATGTTTGAAGGAATAGTGGTTCCAACAATGTTGTATGGTTGCGAGGCGTGGGCTATGGATAGAGTTGTGCGCAGGAGGATGGATGTGCTGGAAATGAGATGTTTGAGGACAATGTGTGGTGTGAGGTGGTTTGATCGAGTAAGTAACGTAAGGGTAAGAGAGATGTGTGGAAATAAAAAGAGCGTGGTTGAGAGAGCAGAAGAGGGTGTTTTGAAATGGTTTGGGCACATGGAGAGAATGAGTGAGGAAAGATTGACCAAGAGGATATATGTGTCGGAGGTGGAGGGAACGAGGAGAAGAGGGAGACCAAATTGGAGGTGGAAAGATGGAGTGAAAAGGATTTTGTGTGATCGGGGCCTGAACATGCAGGAGGGTGAAAGGAGGGCAAGAAATAGAGTGAATTGGAGCGATGTGGTATACAGGGGTTGACGTGCTGTCAGTGGATTGAATCAAGGCATGTGAAGCGTCCGGGGTAAAACATGGAAAGCTGTGTAGGTATGTATATTTGCGTGTGTGGACGTGTGTATGTACATGTGTATGGGGGGGGGGGTTGGGCCATTTCTTTCGTCTGTTTCCTTGCGCTACCTCGCAAACGCGGGAGACAGCGACAAAGTATAAAAAAAAAAAAAAAAATATATATATATATATATATATACATATATATATATATATATATATATATATATATATATATATATATATATATATATATATATATATATATATATATATATATATATATATACATATATATATATATATATTATCCCTGGGGATAGAGGAGAAAGAATACTTTCCACGTATTCCCTGCGTGTCGTAGAAGGCGACTAAAAGGGAAAGGAGCGGGGGGGCTGGAAATCCTCCCCTCTCGTTTTTTGATTTTCCAAAAAAAAAAAAAGGAACAGAGAAGGGGGCCGGGTGAGGATATTCCCTCAAAGGCTCAGTCCTCTGTTCTTAACGCTACCTCGCTGACGCGGGAAATGGCGAATGGTATAATATATATATATATATATATATATATATATATATATATATATATATATATATATATATATATATATATATATATATATCACTTATTTGTGGTCTCATCTCCACGAAGTTGGCCTGTGTCTATACAAAACATGATATTCCAACATGAAACTGACACCCAGGGTGTGGTGCAGGAGGGGTGAGGGGCAGCGAGGAGCAGTCCCCGTCCTCCTCCTCTTCCTCCTCCTGGACTGGCCTCCGCTTGCCTGAGGGAGAGCGCACGAGACCCGTGATCACGTCTCGTGAATCCTCCTGGACTTGAAAGTGGTGGAAGTTACACTGTCTTCACAACCTGTCACTGGCCGGTGAGAGGATTGGCCGTTCGCTCGTTAAGTTAACCACCAGTGGTTGGTTGGTGGTGTTCGTCTTTTAATCACCCTGCGAATTTGGATTGGTGAATCCGATCTCACTGGCATATGCTGGATATCCTGCAGTTTTATATACATTTCTTACCCTCTAGTTTTCAACTCATTTTCTCTCGTTTGTTGCGCATGTGGCGTGTGAAGTCTGATACGTATTTCGTATCACTATTATTGTATTTGTATTTTGTATGAATACCTTTGTATAGTTGACAACGACACTGGAAACAACACGGATAATTTATATTCACATACGCGATTAAATCTATCTTTTGCTGAGAGAGAGACAGATACTATGATACCTATTTAAAACTAATAGTCATACACCCATTTAATACTAATAGTTTTATACCCATTCAAAACTAATGGTCTTAAACACATTTAAAACTAATGGTCTTACATCCAGTCAAATCATGTTTATGTCGATGCATTATCATTTGCAATTAAAATTTCTAAAGATGTCGTAATTCTGCATAGATTTCGGGTCGGGAATTAGTCGCTCGATGTGATGTTCACGTGTTGCTGGAACCTACCTCTGTTGTAGTAGTCAGTCCTGTATAACTGGTTGATACTGAGGGTTGGAAACGCTTAAGAGCCTTACGATGGTTCGAGTGTCTTCGATAACCCGGAGACCACTGCCCGTAGTGTCTACCTCCCCATTTCCCATAAGCCCGCAGGCAGTGTCCACACCCACACACCCTCTTGTCCCATTGCGTGTTATCCTCCCATTTTTCCACCTATAAATCAGAGTTCCAATTACCCTCGCCCTCCCCATTTCTCCACATCTATTTCCCCAAATAAACTCCCCAGTGTGTACCCCTCTATATACTCAGAAACTAATAGACACTTTCCCCACACCCATTTCGTCTCACCCATTGAATACGAATCAGTTACGTTATCCAAAGCATATTTCTGTACGCCCATTTCCCCCATATTCACTCCTCAAGCCCATTTTCGTCCTGTGGCCAATTTCTCATACCCATTACCAGCTCTTTACTATACCAGCCCCATACGACACAATACAGCCTTCCCCCACCCACACATGTACGCCCACGCCCTCTACGCCCACTTCCTCCCCGCCCACTCCCTCCCCGCCCACTCCCTTTACGCCCACTGCCCGCGGGCCCACCTTTCCTTCAATGTTTAGATTATCTGGTGGATAAGGGGATTAATTTGGCCCGAGATTGGCTGAACACGGCGACAATAGAGATGTGGACACAGTGTATCAACCCTTCAACCCTGGCCCTTACTATCTCTAGCCCTTACCCATAGCCCTCACTGCCTCCAACCCTCACTACCTCCAGCCCTTACCCCTGGCCCTCACTACCTCCAGCCCTTACCCCTGGCCCTCACTACCTCCAGCCCTTACCCCTGGCCCTCACTACCTCCAGCCCTTACCCCTGACCTTCACTACCTCCAGCCCTTACCCCTGGCCCTCACAACCTCCAGCCCTTACCCCTGGCCCTCACAACCTCCAGCCCTTACCCCTGGCACTCACAACCTCCAGCCCTTACCTCCTGGCCCTCACAACCTCCAGCCCTTACCCCTGACCCTCACAACCTCCAGCCCTTACCCCTGGCCCTCACGACCTCCAGCCTTTCCCCTGTTCAGTGAGTGCACCTACTACTTTATCTATTTTCTTTTTTCAGTCGCTGTAAACGAAGTAAATGTTTTACGTCAAGAAAACTAGTTATAGGTTATAGCGACAACTTTGTTTACAAAAGATGGAGAGGCCATAAACTCCTGGGGACATCGCCAACCATCTGTAAACAAGGGGTCAGTCTAGGACGAACGAAAAGCCCTTTAAAAAAAAATTCAAAAACATTTACATGATTTACATCTGTATTTCTTATAATAACACCAGTTAGAACTCACACCAGCTACCACTGTTGTCATCCGAACTGGCTACGAGTAACTGCAGAAGAACTGGAGAGGGAGATGGAGGGAGGAGGGAAGGCAAAGCTATTGTGACTGAGGAACTTAGAAATCCACTGAACCGCTCCACTGGTATGACGATAGTAAAGGGAAATCGTTGCTATCCACGGCCTGAAGGCGGAACAATACATCACAGGTCCCACAGTTCCGCCTGATGCAGCTAGTGCCAATGCATCATCTGCGTACACTGAGGGGATGAAGACTAGATACGTGGAATGGGATATTTGATGGTTGGAAATTAATCATGGTCGAAGCGACCCATTTTACTACTCAGTGTTGATCGGTTAATGTTGATCATGAATTTAACCTTAGATGTGTTGACAGTGTTTGTCTTTCGAAGGTTGGTGGGCGGGCACACACACACACACACACACACACACACACGCACTCGAAAGAGAGAGAGATGGGGACCACTCACGAGTGCAGAACTCCCTCTCCGTCCTGTACAAATAGACAATAATAAAAAAGGTGACGGTAGGAAATGACACTTAGTAAGATCTATCGTGAGGTATCGTCCATGACTAGTCTTTATGCCCCCCCCCAAAAAAAAAAAAAAAAATCTGAGAGGAATTTCTCTGAGAATCATCTTAAAAGATCTTATTCCTTTCGAATGCATTTCGGAAGAATTTCCCAGAACGCACTACGACAGTGCAGGTCTCTGGGTATAAGTGGGGCAACCCGAGATGATTCTCGTGCTGGTGTTGCCATCACAGCACCACCACCACCAGTCAGACTTGGCCGGGGGGAAGAAGAGGAGGGAGTTTAGTGGGAGTGGAGGGAGTTTACCGGGAGGGGAGGGAGTCTACCAGTTAATCCAAAACAGGTGATAACTCCACCACCGTGACGCCCGCCTCGACCTCCCTAATGTACGTCCCGGTGAAAGGAAAGGATGGGAGAGGGAGAGGAGGTCAAGATGTGGGAGGGGAGGGGAGGAAGAGAGAGTCGAAAGGGTTAAGGAAGAGAGAAGAGATTAGCAGGGACAGGTGGAGGGTGTCTGGTAGGGAGAAGAAGGGGAGGAAAAATAAGATAGGGAGAGGAGAGTGTAAAGCGAAGCTCAGAAGGGAGAGGGGAGAGAGTCGTGTGAGGGAGGGAGGGGTGGCTGGCTAGGGAGCTCACAAGGCGGCGCCATGGGATGTTGCCTCCCCTGTGCCACACACGAGCACAACAGTTCGACTCTCACGACCCTCTAAATCCGCCAGGGATCCTTTGACCCATTCACGGGAGGTGAGATACAGGATCACTTGGCCCGCCCCGGGCTGGAGAGGGGTGGAGGGAGGGGATGGAAGAGAGAGAGAGAGAGAGAGAGAGAGAGAGAGAGAGAGAGAGAGAGAGAGAGAGAGAGAGAGAGAGAGAGAGAGAGAGAGAGAGAGAGAGAGAGAGTAACGAGGAGAAAGAAAAATACTATCACGAAAAAGAGAAATGTATATATAAATATCTAAGTGCGTGTATGTGTGTGTGCGTGTGTGTGTGTGTGTGTGTGTGTGTGTGTGTGTGTGTGTGTGTGTGTGTGTGTGTATCTTGTCACAGTCTCCCAACCCTCAGTCCTGCTCACCATCCTCTCCGTCTACCCCTCCAATACTCCTCCTCTCCTCCCTCACCTCCTCCTCCACTCAAGGGATGAGCCTAACTACCTCAACCTTGTTACTTGATGAACCTCGTTTCCCCCAGACTACTGTTCCTCCAGATTTTCTCCTCTCCACACACACTCTCTCTCTCTCTCTCTCTCTCTCTCTCTCTCTCTCTCTCTCTCTCTCTCTCTCTCTCTCTCTCTCTCTCTCTCTCTCTCTCTCTCTCTCTCTCTCTCTCTCTCTCTCTCTCTCTCTCATTTACCCTTCCATCATCTTTTTTTTATTTTCTGTACTCTATATCTTCTCTAGATATCTCTCTCCGTCCCAGAGTCTTGAGACTTCGAAGACAACTCACCAGCCATGGGTTGGTCTTGATCCCTTCCCCTCAAGACACACCTCACTACAACAGACAGGGCTAGTCTTAAAGCTGACCCCTAGTGTATTCCACCTCCCTCCACCCACCCTCCACCCTTCACCCCTTGCAACCCCAAGGATGGGGGGAAGGATGGGGTTTCTCTCTCTCTCTCTCTCTCTCTCTCTCTCTCTCTCTCTCTCTCTCTCTCTCTCTCTCTCTCTCTCTCTCTCTCTCTCTCTCTCTCTCTCTCTCTCTCTCTCCTCCGCACGTCATCATACTGTCACCATACTCTGTTTGTTGCATCTCTTCACTCGTCACCTGATTGTTACTCGTTTGTCATATACAGATGTGTACCTCGGTGGGTTGAGTTTCCTGGGACAGCCTGCTTGTATTGTCCAATGGGATAGATAGATAGCGCTATCTATTACAGTACGGGGAGTGGGTGGAGGGGAGAATGGAGTTATACACTCCCGTGGTCTCGTATCTCATGAATTCTCTTTAACTCTCTCTATCGTCATATAGCTTCTCTAATTGCTTTATGCTCTCGACACTCACAGGTGTGTCAGTCTGTTTCTCCTATTCACTCACTACTCCAGTTCTAAAAACTTATTTCTTTACTTCTTCTTCTTCTTCTTCTTCTTCTTCTTCTTCTTCTTCTTCTTCTTCTTCTTCATCATTTACTTCTTCTTTTTTTTCTTCTTCTTCTTCTTCTTCTTCTTCTTCTTCTTCTTCTTCTTCTTCTTCTTCATTTTCTTCTTCTTCTTCTTCTTCTTCTTCTTCTTCTTCTTCTTCTTCTTCTTCTTCTTCTTCTTCTTCTTCCCTCTTCTTCTTCTTCTTCTTCTTCTTCTTCTTCTTCTTCTTCTTCTTCTTCTTCTTCTTCTAACAAGTTTCTTTCCTTAACATCATGGTCTCTTGATCAATCTCTCCATCTCGAAGAATTGCCCTCCCCCTGTTAGAGTCATCAAACGTTTTAAAAGCTTAAAAGTTGTGATCAGGTCGCCCCTATTCTTCTCTCTTCCATGGTGGACAAATCCATGGCCTCGAACCTCTCACTGTAACTAAACTATCTTGACTGTCGTGCCATCTTTTGTTGTCTTCCTCTGGACACTCTTTATGGTCTTTTGTGCTTCTTTCTGTGCGATGAAGGAAAAATCGTGTTCCAGTCATGGCCTTGTATTGGAAGTAAACAATTTGCTGAAATATATCCTCATTCAGGCCTCTGAATGATATTCTAATATTTGACAGCAGTGAGTCTGTCTATTTCACATCTATTCGGACTGAGTTTCATTACCAGACCAACTTTTGAGTTTGTCGATGTTCCTTTGTAAGTTGACACATTCATCCTCGCTCTTTACCGCCCTCAAGACCTTAGCATCACTCGTAAACATATCCAGGCATATGTCTAACACTTCTTTCAAGCGATCCGCGTAGATCAGAAAGGGCAACAGTCCCAGGACTGAGCCTTGTGGCATACGAGGTTCGTGATTCCAACCAATGTCGTGAAGGTTCCATACCCGTCGTCTTCCTCAGCCTTCCATGTGGTGGGGTGTCAAATACTCTCTGGCAGTCCAAAATACACTCGAATCCACCCACCCTTCTCTTTTGTTTAAAATATCGAGCTCCCTAACCCTATGGTACACCCCACGAACGTCTCTCGTCTATCCCCTTCAGATATCCCCATATGAACTGAAACCTGCTTGAAATCCACGACTTAACTCGTGTTAATCACCCAATTTTCAGGGCAGATTTATCATCTTGCCCTCAGATCAGCCGAAGGTCCATGAGCCGTGAGATACGATAATTTCCCCTTTTGGTTATAGTGAAGGCAGAGATGCATGGATGAAACACTGGCTTATCTTCAACCACAAGCCTCAGTGCCTCTACCTCTGTCTCCATTCCAGTGCCTCACTCTGCTTCCTCTACTGCCCAAGACGACATCTGCCATAAGACATCAAGGACGAGCTCCTCTGGTGCCCCAAGACCATCACGTCGAGACAAACCCCAAAAGCCACTGTCGCAGGAGGAACCACCTGACGAAGTCGTGGCCACCAAATGATTTTCTAGGAAGTTACAACGAACGCTACTGAGGCTGTTATTCAGCTCCGTCAATACATCTCAACAGGTCTTGACATCTGCCTCGGTTATTGCCGACCTTAAGCCTCTGAGGGCCAGAGAGAGAGGGTCGTGTGTGTGTGTGTGTGTGTGTGTGTGTGTAACTGGGATGGGCCGACCGACCAACCAACGAATACGTCAGAGAGAGCCAACCAGCCACCCAGCACGTCCACTAGAAGGTAATAACGTCTGATAATGAATGGCCACCACGGGTTCCGGCGAGCCCGTGAGCACAATGTAAAGACAGTCCCGGAGTTAGCTCCCCCTAACTTCCATTTCAGTAATGAGATGAAGAGAGACTTCCAGGTTCAGGGGTTATTTCACTGTGCAGCCAGGGTATCATGTTATGATATACGAACTATTTACTGTGCAGCCAGGGTATAATGTTATGATATACGAACTATTTACTGTGCAGCCAGGGTATAATGTTATGATATACGAACTATTTACTGTGCAGCCAGGGTATAATGTTATGATATACGAACTATTTACTGTGCAGCCACAGTATAATGTCATGATGCACGAGTTATTTACTGTTCAGCCAGGGTATGATGCTATGATATACGAGCTATTCACTGTAATAGAATACTATACTTGATTCTCTCTCTCTCTCTCTCTCTCTCTCTCTCTCTCTCTCTCTCTCTCTCTCTCTCTCTCTCTCTCTCTCTCTCTCTCTCTCTCTCTCTCTCTCTCTCTCTCTCTCTCTCTCTCTCTCTCTCTCTCTCTCTCTCTCTCTCTCTCTCTCATGAGGCATCTTTATCAAGATACATCTTGTAGATAAGATATCGACTGGTTCCCACACCGAGCCCTTCCGTCACTCACAGACAGACTCTCCCCCCACCCCCCACTCTCATCCCTCAACCCCCATCTACACTCGAACATCTCTTATCCCTCACTCACCCCTCACTCACCTTCCCTTCCCCCCCCTCCAACGCATGAGTAAAAAAAAAAAAAATGGGAGGGGGGAAAGAATATGAAAATCTTTCTTACATCAAAGATGTTCCTTGGTTTTCAGCCGGCGAGGAACCCTAGGGAGGAAAGGGGTTTACGTCTTTGTGCCAAACCCACCCTCCCCATCCCCGCCTTGCCAGCCTCTCTCGACTAATTACTCATAATGGCTGTAGGAATTCCAGGGAAATTTGTCCTTTTTTTTTTTTCTTCTTTCCTCTTCCTCGCTCGACCCCATCCTATTTTTCCTATGGCAGGGACCACCTCACTCCCAATCCTCCCTTTCTCCCTTGGAACTTCCCCTAACGTACATACCTACGTACGCGTCTCTAACACATCTATTTTTCTATGATATATATATATATATATATATATATATATATATATATATATATATATATATATATATATATATATATATATATATATATATATATATATATATATATATATATATATATATATATATATATATATATATAATATATATTACATTAGATAATGCCCTTCGACAGGAGGATTCGAACCGCTTCTATTTATGTTCCAGCTGGGTACATAAGGCTAGGCCACTGGAGCACATATCTTAGTCAGTACGTACCCAACTTCCACATAACTGGAAGTGGTTTAGTTTCACTACTTTGTGCCCTGATAGAGAAACGGGATCCTAGTTAGTGCTGTCGCTAGGTACCCCTGTATTCATATATGTGTCTAGTTTTAAGGTTCTAGAGGTTTTGAAGATGATCATAACGACTTTTGGAATCTACCCAGGGACCTCTTGTTTTGTCAAAGTCACACTGAAGAACAGAACCAGAAAGTTATACATTATTTTGTATCCCTGATGGTTAATGTTTGAGGTCTTATGATAAAGTCAAATGTATAGTTTTAAAACATCATAAGATTTCGATGGTGAAATACAAACAGACTTGCGGAACCTTCCGTTGAGAGAGATATTTGTTTGATCTTTTATATAGCCCCACCAGGTCTCATTCCTCCCTGCAACACACTATATCTGAGAAACAGCCATTCAATACCTCCATTCATGTACCATGTACGTTTCTCCTTTGTGCCTACGCTACATGTGCTTCAAGCCAACACAGTAGGATTATTGTGGAACAAAGTATATCAAATTAGGATCCCACACTACCCTCTTTGGAGTTAACGCACTCGCTAGCAAACAGATTGTCTTCCCCTGTCGTTATTTCAGGATCCTAAATCTTAACATGAACATTTCGCCTGGTATCTGTTTTCTTACTTAGTTCATTGCTAATAGACTGAGGCTGTATCCGACTGCAGTGAATGTTTTTTTTATGTCAGTGAATGGACACGACTGGTGTCTGTAGCCATCTTAAGACTAAGGACTTGTCAAAAGAGGTGTACCTTGCATCTCCCAGCCTCTCACTACTTCCTGTTGCTTTATGAGTGAGCTAGTGGGAGTTCTCCGTCTATTATAGCCAACTGCATGTTCCCCTGTGGAGGTAAGTCAGAGATAAGACGGGTGTGTTCGTGAGTGTTGCCGAAGGATAAGGGAGCATCCAGTCCCCCTGAAGCGTTTGATGTGACAACAATAAGCTAGGTGGCAGTGAGGGTTGGGGTGCCAGCAAGGCAGTGCCAAGCGGGATGGTGCCAGGGGAAGGGACGTCCATCAGAACCACTGTACGTGTGGGGACTGTATGCCCAGGGCCACAATATGACCTGTCATGTGCATGAAATGCCAAACCCACTCTCTTGTTTGTATATCTTTCAAAATAAGTTTGATATATATATATATATATATATATATATATATATATATATATATATATATATATATATATATATATATATATATATATATATATATATATCATGTCAATGAAGCTTCTATTAGTATTTTCTCACACTCTAAGATCTGCATGCAACAACGTAAGGTTGAATGCCTTATGTAGTGGAGAGGTGGACATTCAAATGATACTAAGACAGTGAAAGTCTCGTTCTAGAATATCTAACCACTCTCCAAAGGCAGAGTACAGTTTAATACGTACTTTACACAAGTTTAGTGAAGTTAGAGTTGCAGATCCAGTGGCTTGTAAATGTCGTAAATGCTCATTGCAGTACCTATTATGCACAGCAGTTCATGAGAACTTCACCCACTGAATAAAACGAACACCTTCGAGGAAGTGCGCAATGCACATAGTCTCTCATACTGACACATTGTCTCTCATACTGATTCAACCTCCGCTAGGTTCCCATCTTCCCCCCACATGAAGACATCCTTACGTTCCTAACTCCTCCCCTGCAGAGTCTCTCCCCTTACCTTAAGGAAGACGCGTTAGCTTTCATTTGACTTACCTCTCCCCGTCTTGGGTTACGAGGCGCCTCCCTTGTGCTCTACTGTGTGACGCTGACAAAGCCTTTCCTTAGTCACTGTTGGCTATCCCGTCCCCCGACCTACATAAAGCCTGCCCTCAGTCCTGCTACTGACCCGCACGCATCCTACCTCCAAGTCCTGTGGCCATCCTGTACACAGTCTTGTGACCATCCTGTCCCCATTCCTGTGGTCGTCCTACCCCTGAGGACCAGTGTGTGGCCATCCTATCCCCATAGCTGTGGTCATCCTGCCCCTGAGGACCAGTCGTGTGGCCATCCTGCCCATGAAAACCAATTCTGTGGCCATCCTACCCTTTGGAAACCAGATCTGTGGCTGTCATGCCCTTAGTCCTTTGGCCATCCTATTCCTGAGAGCCAGTTCCATGGGCATCCGACCCATAAGGTCCAGTCGTGTGGCCATCCTGCCCCTGAGGGAGAGCCTTATGGGCCCGCAAGGCCCCTCCTCCTCACAATATGTGTAGGTGCCAGACATGCCGAGCTGGATGGCTTGCGTTGTTGTCACGTTATGAGGCCCCGTGTGAGCTGGTGTCACCATCCCCTTTATTAGCCCTTTGCACCCGACCCTCCTCAGTGACACTGATGATATATCTCAATAAGACTTATGTCAAGGATGGTGTGGTGTTGAAAACTTTATATAACTGTATGAAGTTTGGAATACACTGAAGCATTAAAGATCTGATAGTTCCAGTGTGGCTGAATTAGTGTGTGTGTGTGTGTGTGTGTGTGTGTGTGTGTGTGTGTGTGTGTGTGTGTGTGTGTGTGTGTGTGCCTGAGGTGAGTTTCTTTTTTCTTTGTGGTTTCAGATAGACCGGTTCCTCTCCGTCTCGGGTCACTGTATAGAAGCTGAGAGAGAAGGCTTGAAAGTAAGCACACACACACACACACACACACACACACACACACACACACACACACACACACACACACACACACACACACACACACACACTCACTCACATCAAAGATCGCTTCGGTTCTTTTCATCGATTACGAACAACAATATCCTCTCTCCGTCACACACACATAAGCCTCCAGCCCATCACTACTGTAGTTCCATGATGACAGACCAATATACCGTCGACCATCTTCACGACACGCCTGTCTACTTCGTTATCACCCGCACAGTGTTCTGCCAACACAGTCGCCCTCCCAAGCGTGAGTCCCGTATACCCTACTCACCTCCATTCGTTCTACGTTCAAAATTTCCTCCCATATATTAGGCAAATCTCCCTCCTCCTCTTCCTCCTCCCCTTTGAATTAGTCTGCTTCCCTCTTAATGCTTCTCCGCTCCTGTAATTATCACATTATCCCTCTCCTATTTTTTCCTCTCTCTCTCTCATCTCCTCTTTCCCTGTTATCCCGGATCTTTATCATCATTATTCCTCCCATATCAGCAATATCTATCTTGTGTGTTCAGGCATATTTACTCTCACCATGATACCACCCTCCCGCTCCTGGTGGTCATATGAGCAGTGCTAACCCAAGGGGCTGTTCCCCCGACCCCCCCTTACAATCGTCACCAACACTCCACTCGAACCTCCACTCCTCGTTTCCTTGAGTGGTCCGGCAGCGTCCGCACAACCTTCCTCCTTCAGGTTTAAAACGGTCTGTACCTGAGTTGGTGGCGAGGGAGGGACAGAAGCACAAGAGGCCAGTGCATGGTTAGAGATGAAAGGACGTTGAAAAATCATGGAAATCTGGTTCATATAAACAATTTATATATATATATATATATATATATATATATATATATATATATTTTTTTTTTTTCTTTTAAACTATTCGCCATTTCCCGCGTTAGCGAGGTAGCATTAAGAACAGAGGACTGGGCCTTTGAGGGAATACCCTCACCTGGCCCAATTCTCTGTTCCTTCTTTTGGAAAATTAAAAAAAAAACGAGAGGGGAGGATTTCCAGCCCCCCGCTCCCTCCCCTTTTAGTCGCCTTCTACGACACGCAGGGAATACGTGGGAAGTATTCTTAATCCCCTATCCCCAGATATATATATATATATATATATATATATATATATATATATATATATATATATATATATATATATATATATATATATATATATATATATATATTTTATCCCTGGGGATAGGGGAGAAAGAATACTTCCCACGTATTCCCTGCGTGTCGTAGAAGGCGACTAAAAGGGAAGGGAGCGGGGGGCTGGAAATCCTCCCCTCTCGTTTTTTTTTTTTTTTTTTTTTTTCTTTTTTTTTGATTTTCCAAAAGAAGGAACAGAGAAGAGGGCCAGGTGAGGATATTTCCTCAAAGGCCCAGTCCTCTGTTCTTAACGCTACCTCGCTGTCGCGGGAAATGGCGGATAGTATGAAAAAAAAAAAAAAAAAAATATATATATATATATATATATATATATATATATATATATATATATATATATGAGTGGCCCAGACTTCAGAGCTCTTATGGCCCGAGCCATTCCAGACCGTCTTGGCGGCCCACACTCCCGAACACTGTGGCCCAGGCCACTTCAGACCACCCTCTCTTCTCCGCCCGGGCCACCTGAACAACAGGACCAGAGGCAGCGGCGGCGGAGGCTGCGGGGCCGTAAACAAGAGGCTGGTGGAGATATAATCACATGATCACTTCACTCCACAATGTTCCCGGCCCCACGCCCGCCTGCCGATTGGACAGTATTTCACATGTGAACTGTTCCCCTGGGGGTGGTAAAGGGAGCGAGTTACCTGTGCTCCGTGCTACCTGCCTATGTTTGTTGTCCTTCCTCTCCCCCTGCTACTTAACACACTGCTTGTTGCTGCTTAACCGCTCCGTGTCCCTTAGACTCACTTGGTACTTTGAGCGATCTTTGACATAGGGTTACCCCATTCTCTACGTTGTAAGGTACCGGATGTTCCCTTATGGTGGCCGGACTAGGGTGGGTTGGAAGGTACCGTCTGCTTTACTACCGTGTCTCCACCAAACAATGGTATCAGTATGTGAGAACATGACTCACCTCCTCCAGCAGATAACCTCGTTGTCGACCAATCACTTCTGTTGATATCTGTCTCTTCCATGTACAGTCCTCTGGCAGATAACCTCGCCATGGACCATCAGGTCTCCTGTTATATAACCTTCTCATATATATATATATATATATATATATATATATATATATATATATATATATATATATATATATATATATATATATATATATATATATATTTTCTTTCTTTCATACTATTCGCCATTTCCCGCATTAGCGAGGTAGCGTTGAGAACAGAGGACTGGGCCCTTGAGGGAATATCCTCACCTGGGCCCCTTCTCTGTTCCCTCTTTTGGAAAATTAAAAAAAAAAGTGAGAGGGGAGGATTTCCAGCCTCCCGCTCCCTCCCCTTTTAGTCGCCTTCTACGACACGCAGGGAATACGTGGGAAGTATTCTTTCTCCCCTATCCCCAGGGAACTATATATATATATATATATATATATATATATATATATATATATATATATATATATATATATATATATATATATATATATATATATTACAACACTAGAGGAGAGACGGCCACTCAGCAACACAAGGGGATGGTTGCTCAGTAATACAGGCGTGGCCAGAAGACTCAGCAGCAACACTTAGCAACACAGGACGGTATCAAAGGGCACGGCAGCCATATAGCAACAGGGCGGCCGCAAGGAGCCATAGTGTTGTGGCGCTCGCCGACCCTCAAGGTGCAGTCAATTAGGGGCATTCGTGTTTGATCCGGCCTCTGAGGAAGAGGTTCCACGCAGCGCTGAAGGTCAACCTCACCTCGAGGAAATAAGACGTGAAGGCCTGTAATGACCCGGGTTACTGGAGCATGAGAGAAAACGGAGAAAGAGGTGCACTAAGGTATTTTCACTTGGAGTGGTTGGTTTGTGTGGAGGACAGGGGTGGGAATGGTTAGTATGTGTGATAGAGAAAGTGGTTCGTTCATTAGGATATATATATATATACATATATATATATATATATATATATATATATATATATATATATATATATATATATATATATATATATATATATATATATATATATATATATATATATATATATATTAGAAAGGATCACAATTTTGCGCGTGATCAAGATATTCCTATGGGTCCACGGGGAAAATGAAACACGATAAGTTCCCAAGTGCACTTCCGTGTAATAATCACATCATCAGGGGAGACACAAGAGAGAAACATAACAGTCAGTTGATATACATCGAAGAAACGAAGCCAGGACGTCCTAGCTTCGTCTCTTCGTTGTATATCAACTGACTGTTATATTTCTCTTATGTGTCTCCCCTGATGATGTGATTATTACACGAAATTGAACTTGGGAACTTATCGTGTTTCATTTTCCCCGTGGACTCAAAAGAATATATATATATATATATATATATATATATATATATATATATATATATATATATATATATATATATATATATATATATATATATATATATATATATATATATATATATATATATATATATACCTTGGATGACCAAGACTTAGGTTGGACGGAACTCTAAAGAATATCAGAAAAAAATGTTGTTAGGGTAATTACTGACATACGTCACCCGTCCCTAATGTGGAACCGTTTCCCTAATTACCTCCGGAAAAGAAAAAATCTAATGACTCCTTCATGATGAGGCATTGGACTAATATCCTTTGCGGAAGAGCAAGAGAAATCTTCGCTAACTACCGAGATATGTTACGCTCTCAGAGTTTCTTTGTGTAGCGTAGCGAACGAGGATCATCAAGTCCAACAACAGGAATCGCCCGATGACTGCCGTCACCTGATTGGCTCACTGGATTTGCCAGGTATCACTAAATATCCATCAACATTCCACCCGTTTTCTTCTTCTCGTCTCGCTGCCATTGCCCAGAAGACGTTTCATTTTGTCTTGGATTAATCGTGAAAACTCACGTGAAATTCTCATACCGACATAACGCAGGAGGTCGCCGCCAGGAGAAGGCTGCACGCGAATCGCGCTGCGCTTGGCGGTCAAATCCGGCCAAAATTCTGACGGGGATTCGTCGATGGGGCGCGCACGGCCTGTCTCAAGCTCTGTACATTTGAGCAGCGTTGAGGGGCAAGAGGAATAGGGGCAGGAGACTAACGTACAGAGGGCGTCTTGGCTGCCCTGTCCCTGATGTATGGAGGAGACTGAGCCAGGGGGTGGAGGAGGCCTGGCCGCCGCAGGGCGTCCCACACTAGGACTCACTGCGTCAGGAGTGTCCAGTACCTAAGCTCAGGGAAGTCATCGTCTTGCGATGGTTGAGATGTGACTGGGACAGACCATTGTCCTCTCCCTCTCATCCGTCCCACTTGGCTACACCCTCTTTCCTTCTTCTACACCTCCTCTCCCCCCAACACCCACCCGTCCCACCCTCTCTCCCTTCTCTCCCACACACACACACACACACACACACACACACACACATACACTTACACACACCTGTCCTCCTCTGGCTACACCCCCTGCCTCCTCCCGAACCCACACACCCGTTCCACCTGGCTACACCCCCTCCCCACACCTCCTCTTTCCCACACCCGCTCCCTCCCACCACACTCGCGTCTGGCGGCTCACATTCAACTATAGTTCCCTCTCATCATTTCTCTCCAAGGAACAAAAGCCTCATGAAAAGACATCGTGAAAAGAAAACGAAGAGGGAAAAAAAATGGTATATATATATATATATATATATATATATATATATATATATATATATATATATATGTCGGAAAGGATCACAATTTTGCGCGTGATCAAGCTTCGTCTCTTCGATGTATATCAACTAACTGTTATATTTCTCTCTTGTGTCTCCCCTGATAATATGATTATTACACGAAAGTGCACTTGGGAACTTTTCGTGTTTCATTTTCCCCGTGGACTCATAGGAATATATATATATATATATATATATATATATATATATATATATATATATATATATATATATATATATATATATATATATATATATATATATACGTAGCACGTTTTTCATTCCTTCTGTATGGGTTGAGGGGAGAAAAAAAAATGATCGCTAGAATAATAGAAGAGAGACACACTTCCCTTGAATTAGCGTGAGATGTTAGCCATTATCGCCGGGCATAACCATCCCGCTGCTCTGGTGATGGGAGGCAAACTCCTCTCTCTCTCTCTCTCTCTCTCTCTCTCTCTCTCTCTCTCTCTCTCTCTCTCTCTCTCTCTCTCTCTCTCTCTCTCTCTCTCTCTCTCTCTCTCTCTCTCTCTTTCTCTCTCTCTCTCTCTCTCTCTGCCTCGATTCAACAGGAACACGACGGACATGGAAATCTGTGCCGATTATGAGAGCAACGGATTCTCCCCTTGAATCTTTCCTTTTTTTTTTTCCGGTGGCCGTCAGTGGCTTGTATTGCTCCAACCCCCCCTGGCAACACCCCCCACTTCCCAACACCTCTCTTTCCCTTCAAGACATTGAGGAGTATCGCTCGTCTGTCTAAGTACCTCTCTCCGTAAGAAAGAGTGAGCAGTATCAGTCTAGAAAAGAAGAAGCCATAGTAATCCTCTGATATTAATTAAAGAGTGAGCAATATTAGTTGAAAAAAGAATGAGTAATATTCGTCCTAGAAGAATGAACAATATCATTATTCATTATATTAACTAACGAGTGAGCAATACTAGTCTAAGAAATGTATGAGCAATATCAGTCCTCTGAATTCTATCTAAAGAGTGAGCACGTACACGCACGGGCCCAAGCCACGTACCCATTTTATCGACGAACCCCGATGGGAGGATCAACACCTGGGTTGGATGTGGGCCGACTGCTGCGTCGAGGATTCGAACCCATGCGGGTCCGACCCCAAGCTGGCCCTTGCTGACTCTTGGGCAGTCATGCTAACCACTACACCACGGAGGCCCTTGTGTGTGTGTGTGTGTGTGTGTGTGTGTGTGTGTGTGTGTGTGTGTGTGTGTGTGTGTGTATTTTCATACATGACCTATTTGTGTTCGTGCGCGTGCGCATGCTTGAGAACTGCGCAGCGGCGCCGGCAGCTGTTGTTGCTGATGATGGTGGCTGGGGTGCTGGGTGAAGGAACTGCGCGCGGTGTTGATGTCGCTTAATTGATACATCCGTTTGGCTCGTCTTGCTCCAGATGACGTATGTGTGTGTGTGTGTGTGTGTGTGTGTGTGTGTGTGGGGGGGGGGGGGGGGGTCTTGTGAATGAAGGGGGGGTAGGGGGTAGTTCGTGAATTAGGGTGGGATTTGTGAGTGAGGGAAGGGCTTGTGAGTGAGGGAAGGGTTTGTGAGTGAGGGAAGGGCTTGTGAGAGAGGGAAGGGCTTGTGAGTGAGGGAAGGGCTTGTGAGTGAGGGAAGGGCTTGTGAATGAGGGAAGGGCTTGTGAGTGAGGAAGGGGTTTGCGAATGAGGGTGCGATTTGTGAGTGAGGGTGGAACTACCCAACATATTGTACCGAACCTGTTGTCAAGGTCCCCCAACCTTGGAAGAATAATACACAGAATATCTGCTGGTAAATATCAGAATATCATTTGAGTAATATACTTCAAGAAATATATTCGGCAGTCTGTATACATCATACATTAGACCATAGTCAGAATTCGTCTCTCAAGTTTGATGGTCACCGAACTGAAGGAGGCACCATGATCGGTCGTAGATGATCTAGACGAGAGTAAACAAAGATTGGAACGAAAACCATGAGGGAAGACTTGCAGCCAGGAGTTACAAGCCACGGATTTGTCCATCACGGAAGACAGAAGAACGAGGGGTGAATTGATCACAACCTTTTTCTATCCCAACGCTTTTGATGATGTCCACAGTGAGCAAGCCTACAAAGTACAGATATCAAGGAAAGCGAGGCCATAGCACGTCATTTTAGAGCAAGATTTCGAGGGGCTCTCTCATAGCATTAAGAGTAGAGGATGAATACAATTACTGGGAGATGAAACTGTGAGAGTTGGTCTGTGTCACAGAAATCTAAACATTTTGACGGATACCGAATGCTGAAGGGATGAGGGGGAGGAGGGACGCTTCCCCAAAAGAATGGTCAAGGAGTGAGGGGCGGCGCGCCCCCACGAGCGTAGAACTCTCTCCCAGAACTGTACAAGTGAGTGGTGACAAACATACACCCACACACCACAACAGTCAGTCCCACGCCGTTGACGACAGGAGACCCCGCCCGCATCCTGCCGTCATACCGCAGTTCATGGAAGGCATAACCAAGACATCTTGCAGGCTGGGTGTGACGCAATCTTGTTATCTTACACCGCACCTGCTAGGGGCGACCCTGCTCGAGGGAACGCACCCCGCGGCCGCCACGCACTCCACAGCCAGACCCTGCACGGTGAGCACATCTTGGGACATCTCTGGGGACAAGTGAGTACACTTGCTGACAAGTGGTCTCGACCAGAATCGCTTTATCAGAAATTGTTAGCCTATCTATGTCTGTGTATCTAAGTGAACGCCTTTTTTTGGGATAAGTTAGAAATGCGTTCTCTTCGTGTCAGATGATACTTGGTGCTTTCCTAATGTATTTCCACGAACTAAGATGTTACCGGACTCTGCCTGCATGAGTTTACACCACGAGTAAGTAGTTACCCTCTGGCGAGGCTGAATCACTGGGGGGGGAGTAATGTGTCAAGAAAGAACGTCTCACTCCTGACGAGTCTAGATTTCCCTGATAGTGGAGGCAGGTGGCGTTGCCTAGGGACGTGGGATCCTCTAGAAAGGTCGTGGGTAACACCAGAACGCTTTCATAGACATCAGTCCTGGACTGATCACAGACAGATGAATAGAAATTTGTACATAAAGGGGCTACGTTGATCTCTGACCAGGGCATCGCGAGTCCCTCCCGCCCGCCTGCCTGCCTAGCAGCATCATAACATTATACTCCCTCCTCCAAGTGTCCTTAATCTCGACCGAAGGAGTGACTCACCTCCGGAGGACAGATGCTCGGGACCTTGTACTTTGCTCTCGTTCGGACAGATGATGATTCCTCCATGTCTTTCTATCCAGGAAGAAGGTGGGAAGGAGGGGAAGTCCCCTTCTCCTTCCTGTTCAAGGACAGGTGAATCATCTCTCCTTTTATCAGAAGCGATTTGTAGACTCATATACCAAAGGGGGGCCTTCTCTTGCATGTAGGGGCACTGAAAATGGACTCATACCTGTGAGTGTTAACTCCAAAGAGTGAAGTGTCTGTAACTGAAGTATGCGAAGCAGTAATGATGTCGGTCATATTTAGAAAGATTAACGTTAATAATTCTTTCTCTCTCAGAGCATTTATTATCTTTCTATCATCTCCGTATTTGGGATAAGTATCCATATCTACTTCCCGTGGTTTTTAGATACATTTCGCACTACCCTTCACCTTTTCATTGCCTCTTTTTCGTGTGACGTCAAAACTAAAGAGAATATTTCTATTCTTTTATTAAGAATCTTACAGATTTTGGATCTCATCTGTCATGAGAAGGGTGAAGTATATATATATATATATATATATATATATATATATATATATATATATATATATATATATATATATATATATATATATATATATATATCTGTGTGTGTGTGTGTGTGTGTTACTGTGGCAATGGGTATCAAATACGTTGCCATGTAAACTTGATAAATCGGTTGCCATGACGCAGACACATCGCATCAGCTTGCCGCGTGGACACACCAGTCCACTTGTCACGGAAATATATCTACGGGTCGCTCAAGAGGGATCCAGTTCACTCCTCTCTCCTCCAAGGTCGTCTGGCCACGTGCATCGGTCCTACTGACTTTGTGAGCATAACCCACAACACTGAGGGAGGGTAGTGGAACCCTCGCTCTAAGAGGTCATGGAAATAGACAAGATCGGTAATTTGTCATCTCTGGTCGCTGTGATCGTCCCTCTCAAGTAGGGTTTGTCATCATCGCGTACGTTCGCATCATCACCTGGAAGATATCTTCAACGTACTGGAATACTGATGACGAAAGAAACCCATATTTTATGGATAATTCTTCCTCAAGATGATAGGTCACGGGATGTATACGCATTTTCTCCACCTCGTTTTCTCTTCCTCTTGATTTCTTCAGTATCTTCTCTATTGTGAATCATATATTTTTCAGTGTTTTGATTCGAATCCTGAGTCCAACAAAGGATTAGATATGCCGAGATGGGTAACATCGCAGGGTTGGAACCGAAGTTCCCATTCTTTATCGTGTTCAATGCAGTTTTCGTGTTCTGGTGTACCTCTCCGGTTCCTTTCTTAAACAACAATGGCAAACCATATCATCCCGTGAGGCCAGAGCAGCCAGCCGCCCAGGCTCACTTCCTGGTTCACCGTGGAGAACATTTCTTAAGCATTTTATATACACAGAGACTTCCTGACCCTGCTGTTAAACATTGTGTTAGACGTCACCCCTTAGGGGAAAAAAGGGGAGGTCGTGGAGTGTATGTAGATGTATCAATATGCAGATTCAGTTCATCAAACTCTTGTGAATACGTTTCGTAATTGATGTGTGTTTGTTCTCGTCCATTGGCTCGATGGAACGAAGGGGAGTTCGTGCTATAGTGAAGGAGGGAGGAAGTGAAGACCTTTGGGCGGACGACAGTACTACCCTCGAGGACGACTAGGACGACCCTTGAGCTGGCTTGACACTTCGACCTCACACGCCTTAAGAGGACTCAGGTCATAGGTTTGCACGGTATCAAGGTTAGGGATGCACGCACTGCCCACCTCCCACACACTAATTCATGTGAGCAATAACCTCAATCCCCTCAGAGATAAACACGACAGTCGTGCGTTTTAAGGATAAGTAAAAGCGACAGTCAGGGGTCATAAGGATTGATAAATACGACAGTCGTGGGTCTTAAGGACAGGTTCAAATGATCCGACAGAAAAGTTAGAGAGGAAACGTTGGGTAAATAACATACCATAAGAGTTATAAAGGATCTTACCGGATTCCTCCTGCGCCCTCAGAGTACCTCTTACTCCACCAGAAGAGTCCAGCACTCCCTTGCTAGTGGAAGTGACTCATCCCTGGGGCTGCAGGAGCCTCCGGAAGTGGGATCCTGTGGTAACTATGAACAGATAAAGGAGCAAGAAGTGTTTACACTTAGAGTCTGTGAGATGTTGAGTTGCGTTTCAAGTGAATTAGAGAACTGATGAATGACTCTCCATTCAACGTAATATATATATATATATATATATATATATATATATATATATATATATATATATATATATATATATATATATATATATATATATATATATATATATATATTTCAGTCGCATTTTATGTGAAAATAAGTAATCGCTTAGCAGTTATGGAGGGGATATGATTAGGATTAGAAATATTCAACACAGGATTGGATTCCTGGTTGTGTTAAAGGAGCATGTTTCTCGTCAGGGAACAGGCTTGGGGATGTCTGCAAATAGAAGTGGTTATTGTTTTTCCCGAGGCAAAGTGCTCTGGGGTATGGGATACGAAAGCGATATGCAGAAAGTTGTAAACTTACAGCTTTGGAAAGATTCCTTGGGCGATGAAGGAAATGAGTGAAAGCATCCATGATATATCTATTTCAATAGATTCTCTATCATGAATTCACAGGATGACTACAAAGAGAGCACCTTCATACGTTTACGATAACGAATTGACACAGGACTCCATTTTACTCTCGATACATACATCCACTTGGATTATCTTCCCCTGTTCTGTCTCCTGAACGGGTCCTCTCAAAGACACCAAAAGAGGATTTTTCTCTCAATTGACGTAATATAAACTGAACGAACAACACACTTGTACGTCTCGTGTTATTGACACAGCTGTGAACACTGTTCATTGCAATTGTCCTCAATAAAACGAGGCCAGCCCAGCGAGCACGTGCATGAATAGCCTGGGCAACACAACACAAGATCCTCTCACTCCCCAGCTGACAAAACTCTCCACACCCAAACTCTGGACATGTCCGAGAGATGATTTCAAGATGTCTAAACACGTTGGCCCAGCTGGACGCTCCTTCCTGATCCATTTGCTGTGGATGTTTCCTTCCCGTTGTCTCGAGAGCTATTTTCCTTTTATCGTGATGTGTTTTGATAGGAAGCGGTGCGAGGCAACGGTATGACGGTACGATCGTGTACAAGGATCGCATCGTTGTATTAGAAGGGTCGCACCGTCGTGTTCAAGGATCGTCCCGTTGTGTTAAGGGGTCGCACCGTCGTGTTCAAGGATCGTCCCGTTGTCTTAAGGGGTCGCACCGTCGTGTTCAAGGTTCGTACCCTTGTCTTAAGGGGTCGTCCCGTCGTGTTCAAGGATCGTCCCGTTGTCTTAAGGGGTCGCACCGTCGTGTTCAAGGATCGTCCCGTTGTCTTAAGGGGTCGCACCGTCGTGTTCAAGGATCGTCCCGTTGTCTTAAGGGGTCGCACCGTCGTGTTCAAGGATCGTCCCGTTGTCTTAAGGGGTCGCACCGTCGTGTTCAAGGATCGTCCCGTTGTCTTAAGGGATCGCACCGTCGTGTTCAAGGATCGTACCGTTGCACTCAAGGGTCATTCAGTCATCTTAGAGGATTAAGCGAAGTGAAGGCTTACTTGGTGGTACGGTGATATGAGTAGACCAGTCACGGATATCAGATCCCCGAGCAAGACACACTGTATATGTATTAGTTTATTGTGTTAACTGAATTATAATTAACGATGTCAGTATATGTGTTGCATATAGACAAGAATTGACACACACACACACACACACACACACACACACACACACACGCACGCACGCACGCACGCACGCACGCACACACACACACACACACACACACACACACACTCCTCTACCACACCAAGCACCTCACTTTCCCCCCGCCCCCAACCCTCCCCACTTATCCTTTCTTATGCAAATTATTGCCGAATTCTAATTTTGCTTCCGCTTCGAAGAGGGAGCATTGAATTACGCCCTAACTCCTTGCAGAAGTTCTTGTCATTGTTTAGAGGCCATTAACAGTATCGGGCGGAGGATGGGGGGGGGGGGGGGTGAGTGTAGGACCCCTGCTGGCGAAGGGTGCATTTCATGAAGGCTTCTTGTGGTCCATGACAACAGCCCTGGCCTGCACAATACTAGATTCGTGGTTCCTGAAACTAGTCGTATTCGTGGTTCCTGAAACCAGTCGTATTCGTGGTTCCTGAAACTAGTCGTATTCGTGGTTCCTGAAACCAGTCGTATTCGTGGTTCCTGAAACTAGTCGTATTCGTGGCCTCTGAAACCAGTCGTATTCGTGGTTCCTGAAACCAGTCGTATTCGTGGCCCCTGAGACCAGTCGTATTCGTGGCCCCTGAAACCAGTCGTATTCGTGGCACCTGAAACCAGTCGTATTCGTGGCCCCTGAAACCAGTCGTATTCGTGGCCCCTGAAACCAGTTTTATTCGTGGTTCCTGAAACCAGTCGTATTCGTGGTTCCTGAAACTAGTCGTATTCGTGGTTCCTGAAACTAGTCGTATTCGTGGTTCCCGAAACTAGTCGTATTCGTGGCCCCTGAGACCAGTCGTATTCGTGGCCCCTGAAACCAATTTTATTCGTGGCCCCTGAAACCAGTTTTATTCGTGGCCCCTGAAACCAGTTTTATTCGTGGCTCCTGAGACTAGTCGTATTCGTAGCCCATGATCTCAGTCGATTCGTAACCCCTGAAACCAATCAATTCGTGGTCTCTGATACCAGTCGATTCGTGGCTCCTTATGCTACCATCATTGCCCCCCTTTTTTTTTCCCCTAAGCATCTGCCTGGCTACACCACTCAACGTTGCGCGGACTCATCATGATGATGACTGTCTGTCTGTGAGGCACTGATTCATCTTTCCCTCATGCGGGAGACGGGCACGAGTACTCACGGTCATGCGGGTGACAGACGGGTGTATTCTTGACGGGTATTCATGACTTGCGACAGACTAGCGTCCCCGTCGTGCTAACGATAGCGACAGATAGGAATATGATTCATGATCGTGATGGAAATGCATAAGAACATGAATAGTTTTTGTGATGGGGATGAGAACATGACACATGTTCATGTCGGTGGGAGATAAGAAAATGACGTGTTCATGATGGACATAACATGGCATGTTCATGATGGACGTTTAGAAGAACATGACTCATTTTCACGAGGGAGAATGATAAAAGCATAATTCACATTCAAGAAGGTGATAGATGAGAACATGATTCTTGCTCAAGATGGTAAAAAGTGGCACTCAATTTCCTTCCTTCAGCTGGTGGAGTTCCTGCAGTGACATCGGTTTCAAAGTATTGGAAAAGAATGCGTCGCCCCCCATACAGCGCATCGACCCAATTCATTCCATCCTTCGTGCCCAACCAAGTGCCAGGAGTTATTATATCTTCACCGCTCCAACAACTACTGCTAATTACAGCTACGTATATGTACTCCTATCGGTGACTTGCTTATGACGTCACTATGGACCTGAGCTGTCAGTGACATCACATTCATGACGTCACAGCCTAGACCTGTGGTGTCAGTGACGTGACAGTACTCCCAGGCGCTACCTGAAACCTCTCGAGACTATTGGCTGGAAATTAGAGGCGCAGCGTCATGCTGTGAGCTGCTCCACCTTACCCCGGTAATTGACATCTGGGGAGACAGTCGCCGCCTCCCTATCTTGATGATGAGCAGGGCCGTGTGACCCTTGAGCAGGGCCGTGTGACCCTTGAGCAGGGCGGTGTAACCCTTGAGCTCCAAGATACGACCTTTAAGTATTATAGCCTGCCCTTTGACCTAATTTTTGAGACTATATATACATATATATATATATATATATATATATATATATATATATATATATATATATATATATATATATATATATATATATATATATATATATATATATATATATATATATATATATATATATATATATATGAGGAGATATGATGGTGGTTTAAAACTGTCATACCTCAAAATCTAATGAACTTATCATCTTCCAAGCGAACCGTCAACTGTGTATTTCTTTGTCTGTTTGTAGAAAACGCATTCTGAATTTCCCAATTCCTCTCATCCAAATCTCCTCCTGGATATTGTCACAGCTCAGAGAGAGAGAGAGAGAGAGAGAGAGAGAGAGAGAGAGAGAGAGAGAGAGAGAGAGAGAGAGAGAGAGAGAGAGAGAATTGGCCACCATCTGAATATTGATTGGTTTCGACTGACTATGTCACATGCTGGAACCAAGAGCAGGGGGCGACTGTCATGTTCCCCTTACTGGGCCCAAAATTCTATATTTTCTCTTTCCATTCCGCCTCTACCATGGAGAGGGAGAAGTGCTCTACTTCCCTCCCTCCCTTGACGTGCAGCTCCGTGCCCCTGTGCCCGTGCACGTCCATGCCCTTGGGTAAGTCTCACATCAGAGTCCAGGTCTCAGGCGCCATATGCTGATGTACGGCCGTGTCTCGCTGGTAAGAGCGCCCCAGCATCCTACCAAAGACACGGTCGACCCCCGACCACACTCTCCCACTCGTGGGAGGTGGACTAAGTCATCGAAGATGACCCCGAACGTTCCTGTCCAACTTAATGCCGAGTGTAGGACCTAGGACGAGGCTCTGCATGAAAACAGATAGACAGACAGACAGACAGACCAGGTCTCGCATACCTGGGCATTGTGCTCTTTCGTGAACTACTGAATATTCTTTGTGGTATTCGTGTGGAAGATATTCACTTGGAGATCATAACAAAATCTTCATACTCCCTATGATTTCACTGCTCAGTCATTGCTTTCATAATGCCTCATTCCAGGTCAGATCTGTGGCATGACATTATTTTGACGATATAGGTACGTAAGATAATCATCATCCATGACAGAGGTACAGAGATCACATTATGTGACCCACTTCCAGTCTTACAGATCCACATGGTGATAAAGTCCGCAATACTTAATAGAGGACACAAGTGACTTTGATTTTTTTATACTTGTCCTGAATGACAGATCCGTTTCATTATCATTTATCTTATTCCTTAATATGTAGGTTTGATTCTAATCTATGACGTGATCATATGGTATGTCGTCATCCCATTTTCTGGATATAATCAATACCTTATGTTGGGTTTGGCTCATAAGCATACATTATACCAAGACCATCAACGCTGCAGTGGATGATGGGGCAGGCAAGTGATATGAGCTCTGGAGAAGACGAAGTGACCCCAGCCAGGAGGGTCGAGGTCCCCCACACAGGACGCCCTCCAACGCTTCACCGCAGACGCTTCCCACCCCCATCTTACTTCACCACCATTGTCACACCAACACCTCCCCCTGGAACTATGATGTCTCCACTCCCCTCGCCCCGTAACCTGGCTTATTTAGCACATGTTAGTAACCATATGTGCCCTAATCATTCCCTGTTCTCTACCATCCTTGTGGCTGGGAGGGTACAGAGGAAGGTAAAATGGAGGAACAGAAAACAACTGCAATGTAAAGATGCATTGGTACTGGTAGAGTGATGTGTGTGGGCAAGTAGTTTGTTGGGTCTGTATTTCCCGTGTCTCATTCATATGCCCCCGGCATGCACGTGCCGTTCCCAAGAGTTACCCCCCTGCTGTCTCTCTCCATCTCCAACTCCTCTCCCTCCTTCCCCAACAGTGTTGATGGAGATGTCGCTGGCGCGAGTGAGCCTGCTGTTAGGGCTGGCCTCGGTGCAGATGGCCTGGGCCTTGGTCCATACCCCGTCTGTCGAGCTGGCCAACAACTTCAACTCCGCCGTGGACTGCAAGGATATCAAGTAAGGTCACTTATAGAGATCACTCCTCGTTCTAGAGTACTGATAACCCTTTCCTAGAGTGTTTTGCTCCTTCTAGACCTCTGACGATGCGGTTACTTTCGTTTACAAGAGTTTTATACCAAGTGGAGTGTCTCCGTTCTCCAGTGGCTTTACCTGGGATACGATGTCTCACATTGTGCTTCTCCTAAGGGGGGGATGCTCCTGTCTTTCTGTTATGCTCAGCAACAAGTACTGGTCCACTCAGGAGAGCACAAGGGCCTGCTGGGGGGAAAGAGAGAGTGTATACCACAGCCTCGGCAGTGAGGCGTGAGAGGGCAGCACCTGCTGGAGAAGTGGCGTTAATGTACCACTATAAGATCATCTCTAGAACAAGAGATGTCAGACGATTGGGTGTTGAGACGGGGAGAAGGGAATCGAATCCCAGAATGTGATCGGAGGATTCTCTTGAGGCTGGACGAAGAGGTTATGTATTAGAGCTTGCACGAATGGGATTCCCAGGGCTGAGAAGGGTTTGGATGAGGTTGTTGGTGGACATAGGACGATCAACAGATACATTTATAGACTGATGAATTGATAAACTGGTAGATAGATGGAGTGATAGGTTTATATGAATTCTGAATCCATGAACAGATTCAATATGGAAAGTCAATATATGTATATATATATATATATATATATATATATATATATATATATATATATATATATATATATATATATATATATATTTGCGTGTGTGTGTGTGTGTGTGTGTACTTCTTTATATGAATAGGTGAGCAAGCTTGAGTATCTCTCTGTCTTATATTTGTGTTTGTCGTTTCACAAAACCCACGTTCAAGGAGCTTCCTCTCTTCCTCCGCCCTGTGTGTGACGGCAGGTTTGCCGACCCGTCCCGGCACACTGCCGTTCGGGAGTCGGTGCTGCGCGCCATGTGCGTCAAGGCTGCGCCCCACGTCGACCTGGACGACAAACTGAAGCAGTTCGCTGTCTTCCTCCTCCACCGCGATCACTTCGACAACGTGGCCAAGTGGCACTCCGGCGATGCTAAGGTGGGTACAGGTGTCACACACACACACACACACACACACACACACACACACACACACACACACCTCCTTACTGCAGTGTTAAGCTTTGCATCTCTTCAATTTAACAGGCCTGGGTTCGAGTCCCGGACAGGTCAGCCAGGTCACAGCCGGCTGACCCCAACTGTTCATCCTCTTCTCTGTTGGCTGGTTGATGAATGGGTACTTGGCGTCATCTGAGTGGGGGAGGGAAGGGGAAGGAAGGGTAAAGAAATGCTCCACATATACACGAGGTGAGAGGGGGGCAACACGAGTGTAAACAACACACAAGCAGCAGTTCGAGAATAACCTTCGTCAGTTGTTCCCCAGGACGTGTTGGCTGACCCCTACTGGGTGGTGAACGAGGCCCAGGCCCTGACCTCCACCAAGTACCACTGGTACACCCACGGCCTCCCCATGTGGCCGCTGCCTTACCAGGCCCTCACCAACACCACCTCCTCCAGCAAGCTCCCAACGCTGAAGAAGAAGAAGCCCGCTGACTGGCCCAACTATGGTCTCGCCACGCCCATCTACTACGCCTCCAACGCTTGGAGGAACCAGGTACGCCCACACAGAGGCCAGGGCTCCAGCAGTAGCTTCTCGCAGGCACTGCCGGGGCCAAGCGGCAACTGTTCCACGGTTGACATTGACGCTATGTGGCACCCTGGTCTCTCTCTCTCTCTCTCTCCCTCTCTCTCTCTCTCTCTCTCTCTCTCTCTCTCTCTCTCTCTCTCTCTCCACTGCATCAGGGATTCCGTTAGCCTCCCCTGCTCTCCTCCTCCCCCTCACCTCTCCAACAACTAACCCTCCGCGGGTCCCCGGGTCACATGGGCGTATGCCCGTGACTCTCACATAATCTCTTTTGAAAATGGATATCTTCGAAAAAAAAAAAAAAAAAGTTTTCCTCTCTCGTGCAAAAAAAGATGACATAACACCACATAGATCTCGTAAGTTCAATTCGGTGACTGAGTAGATTCATGGTGGAAAACACCAGGTTTGAAGGACTAGACTTTCCATAGAATTTCCCTATAAGAACTTCATATATGATGAGAGTTGATGATAATGATGATATACTCCTCCTGAGACACAAGGTCAGAGCATAACTATGTAACTTACTACTTGAATGTCACACACTGAGAGAGCGTCTGATCCACAGTCATCTATCCTCCTCCTCCAGGTGTGGAGTCTCGAGGAGTTCTTCCAGCAGGAGAAGAAGAAGTCGCCCTTCAAGAGCCACAAAGACTTCCACAAGCTGGCCAAAGACCTGGTGGCTGGCGTCGACGGTTTGAGGGTGGAAAGCTACAGCGAATGGCCCTTCCTCAAGTACTCTCTCGTCCCTATGGTCAAGTCTATGGTAAGTCCTGTACTAGGGTTGGTAGCTAAGCCCCTAAGACTAACAGACATCGAAGTCCTGCTGTTGTCAGTCTTCGATCTGGCATTATCTACAGATCCTCTCCTCCTGTCGTGTTGTGGTAATTGTGCCACGTCTTATGTCATGGAGGCCAAAAGCCTGATCTGCATCTTGATTTATAAGTCATATGTTTCAGTAAATCTTACTGAGAAATCGTGCCCAGATATCCTGCACTGGTCACGATCAAGCTCAGTTATCTTGTGCTGTCACACTGGTCACGATCATGCCCAGATATCTTGTGCTATCATATTGATATCGATCTTGGCCACAGTGACATAGCAGTAGGTTCTCCGCGCAGTCAGAGTCTCAGCTCTGCCTACCACACCAACCCTCTGCTACAGACTTTATTTATGTCTTTGATTCCTACGCCCACCATCACCCATCTCGTGTCTCTATATGGCTCTCGAAGTCTATCTGCCAAAAGTTATTGGATAGATGTTTAGGTGTTGCTCTAGTCGTCGTCTCTAGAGTATATATCAGAAGCATTATGTTCTTCTGCAGAAAGATAATTCCTCGTTCTCCCGCGGCTAATTTGGGTCCTAACACCGTCTCCTCAGGCCAAGCGTAACAAGGGTTTGTGTCCAGACGAACTGTACGTCTTCACCCGCCTCTCGCCCTGCTACCCAGGGGAGGCGGCTCACCTGACCTGCGCCCAGGCCGCCCTACAAGCCAGGACCCTCCTCACCCAGGCCTCCTGTCGCACCACTGACGTCATCGTTGGCTACACCCAGGTAATGACGTCACTGATGAGTATACACGTGAGTTGTGTTCATTATTGTTCGTGTGTTGTAGAGAAAGAGAGTTTTGCACTATGTTGCACCGTTTCTTAATCTTGCATTACAACCTTTATATATATATATATATATATATATATATATATATATATATATATATATATATATATATATATATATATATATATATATATATATATATTATATATATATATATATATATATATATATATATCCACAGATAGACCTGTGTGTCTGTGTGTAAGTGTGTTTGTGAAATAGAAGAGCCTGTAAATCGTGTGATAGCCACACAATCATATACCCCTATATCTACTTTGGTCAAGAAGGGATCACCAGCTGACTGTATAGATGATGTGCGAACCGTTTGTTCAATGTATAGTTTTACAGGCGCCAAGTCTCACCATAGATCCATCTTCCTTCCTGGCTATGTACGGACGAGGCCTGCACCATCACTGGCTAGGACGAAGTTGCTCCGGTCATAGTCGACAGTTCCGGACTTGCAGCTCCTGCTGTGGAGGAGCCTCACCCGAAAAATAAGAACATATATATATATATATGAACATAGTGCATATAAACGCGCACCTTCATAGAACATACAAACCTCCAACGGCCAGGATCGAACCCAGGACCCCTGTGCAAGAGGCGAGAATGCTAACCGCTAGGCTATGGGCCTGGCTATATGTATATACATATATTGTTGTATGGTGATTGGTACATAAGGGATATGTGTCTTGGAGGTTCTTGTGGCTGCACAGAAGGGGAGCAGTGGATATAAAGTGGACCATCTAATAACAGTAAACACGTACAGGGAGGGTATAGGCTGACCATTCGCACCTGTGGTAGGCCCAAGCCCTGACCGTTCAGCACGGCACAAGATAAGGATACATGGTACAGACCAGACCGCCCCTGGAGTCGGTTGTTTGGTTGGCTGGTTGCGATGTAGACCTATTAATTGCCAGGGTCGTTACGACCGACAGCGTCAAGCTACTACATCCACCAATCACAGGGTCTTTAAACACCTTCTTCAGGTGTTAAAGGGTAATTCCAAGACCACGTACACTCACTGTGAATGCTGCTCGTGAAGTGTACGTTAAACTTGATCTGATGTTCTTTTATGGTTAAGTTATCTAGTTGTTCTTGTGGCCTCCCTGTTGTGTAATATCTCTGATATCTCACTCACGCATTTTCATCCCAGTGGCTGCTTATATTCAATGAATCGTTCATCATAATCCTTTTTCGTTGTCAAATATATTTTACCTCGCATTCAGGCATCATGTTTAGTCTGTCATGGTTTGTGGACGAATCTTCATGCTCTGGTCCTGTGTTGTACTGCGTGCTGGTACTTTTCAGGTCGCCCAACATTTAAGTCCTTAAAAAGTACTTCGGTATCCTTATTTCTGTATAACTACCTATTTCTAAGTACCTGTTTGTAATTATGTATTTTGTATTTACCTATTCGTGCGGTGTGGAATGGGAGTTCTTCAGCCGTAGGGGAACTTTGATATCTTTTCAAATCATTATTCTCACAGTTGTCTGTCTCATGTATGCTATTCCTCCAGTACTCTAGTGACATGAAAAGTACCTCTCTCAGCATCTTCTCTGGGATGCGTCTTCCTTCACGTGACCTCTGGTTGTTCTTCTTTTTGCATATTTCAAGGAACAGCTCATTGTCAGCAGCGTCAAACTAGTTTTAGAAACTTGAAGGTTGTGATCAAGTCACTCCCCTACCCTTCTCTCCTCTATCGTTAACAAATCCATATCCTTTATTTCCTTTCACCGTAACTCAGTTACAACACACTGTTGCCCTCCTGTGGACCTTCTCCGTTCGTCCTTTGTTCTTCTTTAAGTTCAGAGACCAGTGGCGGGGAGGTATGTCCTGGGGATCTGGCTTAATATACGCTGCCAAAATCGTTTGCTGAATCTCTTTCCTCACCCACGCCTCGCGGAGGCCGGTGCGCTGCATCCGCTGGCTGGAAAGTGTGTCCCTCGTTTACAGTGTTCCTGACGTGGAGCTCAGGCGACAGATTAAGTTCATTGTCGACGCCTGAGTCCCGCCTCACATACATATTCCTGCTGCTAATATCCCTGCCAGATGGTGTTCGTATCTAGGCCTTGCCTTCACTGTGCCCCTCCCTCGTCGCGTGGCACTTTCCTCGGGTTGCTCTTCACCCGCCGTGCGTCAGAACAACTCTGGGGGGTTTGTGGTGCGATGCAAAGTCCTGTCATTCCCTGCTCTCATCACGACCTTAACATTATCCATATTTATGTGTGTGTGTGTGTGAGAGAGAGAGAGAGAGAGAGAGAGAGAGAGAGAGAGAGAGAGAGAGAGAGAGAGAGAGAGAGAGAGAGAGAGAGAGAGAGACTACATAGTAGTCAGTCACTCATGACAGAAGAATTATGACTGAAAACGACATATTATTGATTTCATTCTTAGACACTTGCTGAGTGTCCCCAGCAGGGATGGTCTGGGCAACTGACGACCACAGGCACAGAAAGACTCATTTACTTAAGACTGAGGACAAAACACACACACACACACACACACACACACACACACACACACACACACACACATCCTCCATAATGCAGTGGTTAGCACTGTGACCCCACCAACCTAATAGACCCTGGGTCAGATCCCTTAAAAGGAGCTTGCCCACAACCGGCTCAACTATGCCCAGTCTCCTCTCTAAGACTGGTCAGTGAACCAGTACCTAGCTTAAACTATGAAGTGCATGTAGCGATTACATTAGTTTAGGACGTTGTATAACGTACAGTGTTGAAAGAAAACGGGATAACACGAATTTGAATCTCTCTCTCTCTCTCTCTCTCTCTCTCTCTCTCTCTCTCTCTCTCTCTCTCTCTCTCTCTCTCTCTCTCTCTCTCTCTCTCTCTCTCTCTCTCTCCGTGACACACAAACAAGCAATTCAGATTTCAGGAGTTTATTATAATCACTACGCACTGTCTTTCCAATAGTTAGATCAGCCATAAACCTCTGCTTCTCATATGAACCTATTTACATCAACCATTCATGTCGTAAACTAATTTCTAATAACTGTTGTTCTTTTTTTTTTACTATTACAGAATTACAACAACGATGCTCTATAGACGTGAAGGCTACAGGTGGAATCAGTGGACTCAGCCTAGGCACTTATACAACAGACTGACCCTCGTCACTTATATATCCCTGCACGACACACACACACACACACACACACACACACACACTACGTTATTTACGCTGTCGCTACTTTTCATCGTAAGAGAATGCTGCTCGTGAAGAGCCTTACGTAGCTGACTTGCCTCGCCTGGTGGCTGGGAAGGAACAACTTACTCTCACAGTGAACGTTCGTGGAACAACTTCGTGATAGATGGCAAGTCCACTGAGAGATATCACTGCATTACAAACCCTCAACTTATAGTACCGATTTTCACCATGTTAGCTTCAAAACTATGTGGCTGACGCGATGATCAGTACGAAGCAGACTTGACTACACCTCATAAGTAAGTTTAGTTTTCTCACTGGCTTCAAGCAAGGCGCGTATCCAGGCTCTGGTCAGGTGGGAGGGAGAAAGGCGGCTGAGTCATGAACTTGTGAGGTCGGACCACCTCGCTTGGACCTTGGGGTCTGTGTGGTCTGTATATCTGTGTATGGAACTCTATGTAACCCAGTCAAGATTATGATTCAAAACACAAATACAAAAGTGAAATGTAAGTTTACCAGAGAACTCAGGGCTATTGACTTGTGTGAATAAGTTTGATTACTGGATATTAGTCAAATTCTCATGAAACAGGAGAAAGTTTAGTACAGAACCAGTGACCATTTTTGAACTGTAAGCAAATTCATGATATCTGATAACATTAAGCAGCTAATGACAACACAAGAGAATTATGCCCGATGAAACAGATTAATATTGTACGAGGATGGAGAAGAAAATGACGAGGTTGTTTCATTAATCACTGGTGCACATCACCGAAACAGCTAGAAATAACTGTACAGAATATGTAGATCATCATTATCATGAAGTTTATTGTATATTCCATAGCTTAAGAGGGAGCGATCACCCTCCCCCACTTCAGCCTGGATACGACCCTGCTGTAGGCTCCATAATACACCCAGTAGTGTGTATATGTATATATATATAGTTCAAGTAATCTCCCTCCTAACTTCCTTCATCCTACTCGTGTTGCTTGTCTCAACTAAATCTTATCTAAAACTAGATTAGATGAATCACACAGCATAGATAGGAGCAAAATTGTATTGTGTTATCTTAGCTGAGTAACGTATCTGAGAAATATAATCAATGACAATATTCTTATTTGTTTACTTTGGCCACATCGTCTCCATCAACAACCATCACGGGCTGGTTCGCCAGCACCGCGCACTGTGGTCCACCAACCACCTCACAAATGTCAGCGAATTTTATCCTCTGTATCACTGTAGTAGACCAGTAGTGTCTCCCTCTAACACCCAAATGATAGAGGGTGTCCTACACTTAACCCGAAAGAAACTTAGGCTCGGATGAGCGCCAAGACGACACTGGAATCAGTAGTTAAGGCAATTTTGTGACCATTCTCTCCTATACCGATGCTCCCGCAAATGATTACTTCGCTAGGGAATTACGATACTTCTGGTGGAAAATCAATGCATTTTACGTGGGTTACAAGCCTCTTTACTCCTGCGTGTTCGTATTATGGTTGATAGGCTGCTGTGCGCATGATCGAGAGGGTGACGCATGCGCGTTTTTTTCTATGGACATAAATTGGTCGTTATGAATCTGTATGAACCAATCACTGCTCGATATAGGTCTCCTCAGCCCTGCGCTTGAATTTGAAGGTCATTTCCACCACGTCGTCCCTGTACACCGGTTGTGTGATCTGGTCTACTTCGAGACTGTTGTAAGAATTACGATTAAATACGACGAAGCGTTGAAACGTGATCAAGAACACGGTGTTCCAACTACTGTGAGTGAATTGTGTGAAGTGTAGCAAGCCTAAAAAGCCCGCACCTCATGTGTACGTGGTAAGCAATGCACAGTGCGTGATGCATAGAGATAAAAATAATTGAAGTACGTTGGAGTAATGTCATGTACACATACTGCGTGATGCGCAGTGTCTTGTGCGTTGCGTGTTGACCGCGCGAGTCTTGTGCGTATGCGTGTTGACCGCGCAGTGTCTTGTGCGTTGCGTGTTGACCGCGCGGTGTCTTGTGCGTGATGCGTGTTGACCGCGCTGTGTCTTGTGCGTTGCGTGTTGACCGCGCAGGTGTCTTGTGCGTGATGCGTGTTGACCGCGCAGTGTCTTGTGCGTTGCGTGTTGACCGGCCCCTTGTTCAACACGCATCCCGCAACGTTTCCTGCGCTTCGAAGGATCGATGTCTTTGCTTCCTCGCGCACCCATACATCCGTCCCTGAATTTCTGTTGGTTTCTCGAGCAAAGCGTAGTCTGTGCTCGTCGTCACTATGCCACGTTATCGTATTATCCGATGACATTCTGGTGAAGAGGATTGAATTCAGTTAGCAGCCAGTAATGTGTGATGCAGGAAGAAAAGAAGATCGCAAGGATGCGATTCTGTTTGCCATTATTTGGAACAGCTTGGCCTGAACACGAGATGTAGAGGTGGAGACACGTGAGTACAACTAGTCTATTGATAACTAGGTTGTAGATTTGTGTATGTATTTATTATCAATAGGCTGTAGATTAATTCATTAATGATTACCCTGTAGATTTATTCATTCATGACCACCCTGTAGATTTATTCATTTATGATTACCCTGTAGATTTATTCATTTATGATTACCCTGTAGATTTATTCATTCATGATTAGCCTGTCTATATATTCACTCGTGTTTGCCTGTAGATATATTTATTCATAATTAGCCTTAGGCTGTAGATATATTTATTCATAATTAGTCCTATGTTGTAGATATATTTATTTATGATTATGCCTTAAAAGCTGAAGATTTATTCATTGAGTAGGATATGAATATATGTATTGATAATTAGCTGTAGATATATTTATTGATGTATTCATTGATGTATTTGTGTATTAGTGTATAGTATTAGCTATAATTGTTATTACTGAATATAGCATATAAAATCACTGTAATTACTATTTGTCAAATAGGGGTTCATTTTCATCTGTATAAAAGAAATCTATCATGAACTTGTCATTCGAAAATGCTATAAGGGGTTCAGCATATCACCAGATATTATAGTTTTAATATATTAGCCTCGTCTTGTGCCTATAACGTATTTGTTTCTGTGGCTGAAGAGTTATTTCTAAGTATATGGAGAGGAAGAAGTGTAATTATCCAGTGTCACATTCTAAAGGAACAATTGTCGACGGTGCACGTCTGTAGAAACTGATTTTATTGGCTTGGCTCCCTAAGGTCTGCTGGGATCATTATAGTCGTCGTCAGGCGTCTGAACCTGTCTCCTAGTACTGGTGTCAACTGGCGCAGTTTCTGTTCGAAGTATCGGAAAGTAGGAGGTCCAGGTGTTGTTGTCGTGTTCAGAGTGACGTCTGGGTGTTGGGCGGGACGAAGAGGCAGTCCAAGATATTTTCCGTCATTCTTCTTGTGGAACCTATTGCCCGTAAACACGGATACGACCGCCGTGTGACTAACCACACCGAGAATTTTTTGAGCCACATAACGCCAGTATCCATACGCAGAATATCGAGCGTATGTGGAGGGACATTATTAGGGGTAGGTGAAGCGGCCTGGCATTAAGTCCGTCTGCTTCAAGCAGTACGAAGCGCGATCCTTGTTCGTCACCGTTTCATTGAGGTAAACACCTTTGGGTAGTTTACGGTATGTTACGTTAGGCTCTGGTTAGGTTTGGTTGAAATTTTTTTCGTTAATTTATGTCTTGAACGATTCTGACTCATATCTATTGCTATTTCTATTTCTATCTCAAAAAGGAGTGATGTAGGGTAGAAATGGTTAGACTCGTGAAGAACACAAGTAAAAACGTCGGAAAACATAATTTCAACATCCAAACAGTTTGCTGGATGTCCGAAACTGTAATTCTACCCAACAATGGTATTGAAAATATATCTATTTATGTTACCCAGAAAAATATACGTTTTCTAATTTTTTTCGAAGACACAGAAAACGTAATGATTTCAAGCGTACCTAAAATAGATACAAGACACTCGAAGATTTTATTTCGATGTACGAACCACTTTCCCTCGACACTACAGTGATAGTATTTTGATTCAAGGTACAGAAAATGAAGAAGATTTTTAAGATGTAAGCAGATGAGGGATCAAATGTTATACAAATATCACGTGAATTGTAATGCATCCAAAGAATAGGCTTACATATTTCCTCCAATCTTAGAAATGTAGCATTCACATGCAGACGCGCTCATGAACTTAGATATGTCATATTACCGAATAAATGCAGGATGTCTCTTTCTGCACTCTCACTCACTATCGTGTTCACTTTGTAAGCAGACGCGACCAGATTCGCTTTCGTTGCACCTTTAGCAAATCTAAATTCACCTCACAGACTTTTGACCTGATTCTTATGGGTCAAGTGACCGACCTTCTGCAAATATACTTTCATCACTATACCCTTAAGTATCACTACACCCTCATCTCCAATACACCTTTATCCTCACTATTCCCTCATCTTCACTACACTTCCTCTTCTATAGAGTAGATCGTGTAATAGAACTGTTTGATTACATCAAATGTTCAATGAGACGAAAATAATGAGACTGTTTAAGTGCATTCACTGCCAACAAATACAAACTGTCCCCAACAAACTTTTTTTAAAAGAATTTCACCAACACATTACAAACTATTTTACACACTTTTCATGATACAAACATCACAAAAAAAATTACTACATATTCTATTTGATACATACATCACAAACTTTAGCATTTAAATTCAATGCACACATATTGCGCAAAGGCATTCAACCCTAACTTGGCCAAGTTCGGTACTGAAATGCAGATGCTCTTTTGAGCTACGCTATTAACATGTTCACCAAGAGATTGTTACCAACAAACTAAAGCACAGGGATAAGTATCATAACGTTACACCTCCTACATATCATAGCTACTTATACCACCTCACCAAAGCAGGTTACATGTACACTTCAGCGACGTTCTTTAGATAGGCATTCGCCCAAAGATTATGAGGGGGGGCTATGTATGCTGTGATCGAGTTTACGGTCTTAAAATTGAACGCCCAGAGGTGTTTATTTTCTTCTTCGATTGGTGGTCATAACTATGACACTGAGAGGCCCTTTAATGACCCTGTCAGGCGATAGATCGCAAGCCCAAATCATCCAACCAATCATTGACCTGCAATCACCACTACACACCATATGATAAAAGTAGCAACGGCTAAATCGACAAACTGTGCTACCGATATTATAAAGTTTGATTTGCACTCTAAAGAGGTTTACAGGTTATTTATACAAAATTGTCTTGGTTTTGCACTCTAAACAAGTTTACATGTTGTTTACAAACTATACGCCACCAGACCATGTGTTTCGTATTATAATTACAACTCGCTTGTTACTCTACAAGCTACATTTACTAACAAGCGTCACAGAAGTGCTCCACACTCCACTCTCTGCAAAAATCCTTGCTACACTCCATTTCTACTGTTAACTTTACTCCGTTCATTTTGACTATCCATCAAACACAGCTTACTATATATCACTACATACTATGTAAAACTATCTTCATGATGAACATTGTAGAACTTACTAATATATTATTGTGTAACCATTACGTATGATATATCACTTTCACTGTTCTGTATACTTCACTGCAGTGGCTTTCCTATATTTTTGTCTCTCCTCTCTTCTGTTTTCTTCCCCTTGTCTTTTTTTTTTTTCCTTCACGGAGAGGTTTCGAACAAAGGCGAGTGCGTGTGCTTAGAAAAATGAAGTTGCGCAGTGGAAGGAGGCTTGTTGGAACTCACACCACACACAGGGTCAAGAGGAGAAAAGGCGAGGATAAGTACAAGGCAAAGATCAAAGACGGTGCATTAACACTGTACCTCCATCATCCTGTGAAGTGTAAGATGCCAGGCATGAGTGGTTACCACGCTGTTCGCCTGGCCGAACTGAGCTACGTTCAGGTGAAGATTAACGATCGAGACTGTACCTTATTCGTTGACTCTGGCGCGAGCAGTGTGTTCCTGACCTACAAACAAGCCGAGTAACTCGATCTCATAAGGATGATAGCGAGGTACAGGAGGAAGAAAGTTCATACTTGGAATAAAACGACCGTCTCGCGACTCGGCATTATCAAAGACGTCTCCATCGAGCTGCCACGCCAGATCGTGATCTGTTGTGATGTGGAGGTCTTCCCCAAGGGCTGGACTGCATCCTCGACGAGAGGCTACCTAGGTAGGAACATCCTGATCCGCGACCAAGTCGTTCAGGAGTTTGCAAAGTATCACTCGACTCTCTACTTCAGAGAGAGAAGTTACGTGAACCAGAAGCAGCGACATGAATGTTAGAGACTGATGATGTAGGCCCATCTTTGCGCCGGTCGGACGGACCCTCCGCTGATGGTACACGTAGATACGGGTTCTACTGGTTTCTACATCACGGCAGAAGGCCTGAAGGCGATCTCGTCGACCGAGAGTGACCTGCGGTACATCAGGAGAGTCGAGATTCATATCACCAAACGCACTTTTGTCACCGTGCCATTGTCATACGCCAAGAAGATGAGAGGGATGGACTTTGTCGTGGGAACAAGTCTATTACGTTAATGTCTCTCGATGATAGATTACTCCTCCAGGCTTGTGTACCTCCAGATGAGGAGAAATGTGTACAGATGTTCGCTGACGAAACCATGGAACGAGAACAGAAGACGGAGAGGAGGTTGATACGGACAAGAGTTATGATGTTGATTTGTGATGATCGGACGAAAAAGTTATAAGGCTGAAATAGACGGTGGTGGAGAATGTATCCCAAAGCCTGAGGGTTGGAAGGCACGGAAAAGTTACGAAGCTGAAGTGGATGGTCGGGAAGATTTCATTTTAAAACCAGTGGGCCGAGTAAAACGAAAAAGATGCGAAGTTGAAGTGGACGGTGAAGAAGGATTTATGCCTAACTCTGACAGAAAAAAAACTAAGTTTGTGTGAAACTAAAAGGGAAAGTATGGATGAATTGATTCCCAGATTCTGCAGGACTAAGAAAAAGGAAAAGATATGAAACTGAAATTAAAGGTGAGGATGAACTTATTCTAAAATCTGAGAGATGGAATAAACTGAAAAGAAATGTAGATATGGACGATGGGAAGGTATCTATTCCCAAATCTGTGGACAGAAGAAAACGTAAGACTCGAAGCTAAATTAGACAGCGACGGGGAATTTAGTCCGAAATCTGAGGGCCGGAAAAAAAAAGAAAAATACGTGAAACCGTCAGAAAAGGTGAGCATGAATCTGTTCCAGGATCTGTGAGCCGAAAAAAAACGAAAAATATTTGAGGTTTGGATGGACGATAAGTAAGAATTTACTTCAAAATCCCGATGACCAGATCAATCGAAGCAAATGTGAAAGTGGACACAAGGCAAGAAGTCTTTCCTAAACTTGATTGGCAAGAAGGTAGGTGAAACGAAACACACAGGTACATCCTCCGGGCCGGTAAGGACCAATGATGGAGTGAAGACGGGCTCTGGTGGAGAGGAATGCTCTGGTCACATAAGGGAAGGTAGTGTTACGAGCCTCTGAGGAAGTGTGAGATCATTTGTCGTGCAGTGGAGCGAGAGTAGACGAGGTGTTCCCACAGCAGGATGAGGAGGGCGAGTCCCTGACCCAGAAGGAGGAGGTAGAAGGCTCCCTGAAGGTGGTGCAGCCCCAGCGCCACCTGGCCATCGCTCTCACTCTGTAGAAGTGAATGTGAGAGGGAGTTGGTTGGTGGTAACCATGTGGACTCTTAATTTTCTTCATTAGCCTGTTATTAGCCATATTCTAATATATATATTCAGTGTCTGTGAGTGGTTACAATTTCTGAGTGACAAAGTTTTGCACTGGTTGCCTCATATCTTAATCCTATGTATATGTATTACAACTTTATAGCTATGTGTGTATACACACAACACAGTCACACGCCAGCTTAAGCCAGGTATGTGAGTCTGCGTAAGAACTTTTCCATGTATCATAGAATATCGAATTTACTCCAGAGAAATCTCCCATTTTATGGACTGTAAGTTTTGGAAGTCGTTTAGTTCCCCATACCACAAACAGCTGACAGTAAAGCCATGGTTTGTTTACCTGTGTAGTGGCGGCTTGGCCAGCGCTGTCGTCCTCGGCGGCGGCAGCGGCCTTTCTCTTTTCCCTGACGCGCTTGGCCGTCACCTCAGCCTTCCACTGGTCGGTGATGCCTGCCTCCCTCACCAGCCAGATCAGCTGGTTGAAGCGAGACTGGAAAGGTGCCCCTCTCCTGTAGAAGTTTTCGTCAATAGTGATTCTTTTTCTTTTTTTTTTTTTTTTAACCTTGTATCTGACGATGAATCATCACCTAAGCTAAGAACTCCCTCTCCCCCAGCCGCGCGATGTGTTTCAAAGACATACGCCATCAGCTACAGCGAGGCAGGAGGCCGATGGTTTTCGCGGCAACTGATTGTTGACTTGAAGGGAGTTTGGCAGTGCCACCCACCTCACCCAGAGGCGCAAAATCCTCATTAAGGGATGTCGTCACATTGTTAGGGGGAGAACTTATTTTGTTCCAGTGGAATGCCCACACCACTGGGGGTCACCAGTGATGAGAGATTTCAACTGGGCTAATCTGGAAAGGTAAACATAAACTATACGCGGGAGAGGGTAATAATAAAGCGGGTGGAGTGTGGCATCTGCCATGACCATGTTGGTGCACGTATGTGGATGATGATAGACTGTGAAATGGCTTTCCTACATATCGTTCTTCCTCACCGGCCTGGTTGTGGTCTCCACACAAGAGCAGTGAGGGTCATGAGGGTCACAAATGCATCACCACTGGACACTCGGGCATGAGTAGATTTTAAGTTGAAGCACAGATCGCTTTACTTGCCTGAACCCCCAGCCAAAGGAGGCTTGCATCCTGAGGCCTTTCTTGCTGGTGTAGAGGGGCGTGTGTCCCTGGGCGTCAGTGTAGCGGGTGGCCACGATGTCCGTGATGTAGTTCCTGAAGATGATGAAGGAGTAACCTCCCGCCAATACTCTCTGCAGTCCCTCGTCCGCCGGCAGCACCTGCCCAGGGGTGAAGAAGGGGAAAGATGATCTTACAGGATTGACACATTCGTCTGGAATTATTAGGTTTTCTGTTGCTATAAGGAAAAAAAAGATCTGTGTAAGTAAGAATTCTATCTCAAGTTTCTCAAGAGAGGATGAAGAATGTCTTAGGAAAAGTAAAACAGTTCTCTACTAGTTCACCGTGTATGGCTGGAACACTGGTCTCCACTGACCTCCATCTTCTCGTAGACTTTCTTCACCACGGGATCAGTGTGGCTGGAGAGGTACTCGTGCGGCACTCCTGACATCACCCAGGGTTCGGTGCCCCATCCCCAGCTGTCCTGCTCCACCAGGTCCTGGAAGGTCTCTATGGGCCGGGTCCTCCCTTGTACCGTCAGGTGAGCCACCAGGGACGAGCGGAAGGCCGTACAGATGACCAGGCAGTACACCAGCCACCACCCCACCAACACCTGCAGGTACAATACATGTGATGACCTGGTACCATACCACTACCACCCCACCAACACCTGCAGGTACAATACATGTGATGACCTGGTACCATACCACTACCACCCCACCAACACCTGCAGGTACAATACAGGTGATGACCTGGTACTATACCTTCCATCGACACCTGCAGGTACACTACAGGTGTCGTGTAGAACCCAACCAGTGTCATTATCATCATCAATTATATCAATCACATGACTAATCATCACGTAAGGAGAACTTTACGTGATTAATTGCTTTAACCCAGGACTTGCAGGCCCATCAATTGGAGATATATCACCATCAGCGGGAGATATGACACCATCAGTGAAGAACATAACACCATCAGTAGAGGATACAACACCACAAAACCCCATCTCTACGTGAGACAGAGCACCTACCCTGCCGGAGATCCTGAGGGCGGGTGCTGGAGGCGGAGTCTCGAGCAGGACGCCCCACCCGAACAGGACGGCTGGGATGATGCCCAGGCCTGGCCCGCCCGCCAACCTGCGCCAGGCCCCGTGCAACAGCCACAGCGTCGCGCCCCATAGCACCACGCTCACCAGCAGTATCACCCACAGCTCACCTGCGGCATAGACGTGGCACAGCCTTACCCCAGGACGCTTTCCTGACCTTCCTTACTGTTGTCAGTGCCTAATCTGAATGTGAGAAATGATAATGCAGAAGGAATACTCTTAAGATAAGCTGATTGTGATATACGACCGATGGCAGTGCAATGACCAGTGACGTATGTTGGGGAGTCGAGTACAAGTGTGAGCGGACGGGAGGGTAAAAGTAACACTGAATAGGCACGGTGAAGCGGAGGGCGTTCCAGACGAGGTTGTGAGAAAAGAGAAACAGTTCTTCAGAATGATGGGAAAATCAGGGACTGGAGGCATATAAAGGGGTCTTGAAAATATATAAAGATACATTTATAGTGACATTTTCTCCGAAGATCGTGAGAATGCAGTCGCACCTGTGCAAGCCTTAGACATGTGTAAAGGGGCATTTGTAAGAAGTCCTTTCGGTTGGCGCGTGAAACAAGAACAACATACCTGCGAAGGGGCGTATAAGAGCGAGGTGTTGGGGCAGCAGCGTGGGCTTAAGGGAGGTGACAGTTATCACATCTGAGGGGTACAACCTAGAGTAACCCATGACCCTGATGCGCCCCGGGGTGGGCGCCAGGAGGGTGCAGAAGTCGGCCTCCTCGCGCTCCAGGTCACCCACGATGCCGTTGAAGCTGCCGTTCTCCTGCTCCAGCCCCCACACACGCTCCCGCTGCTCACGGATCTCGTACCTGGACCAGGCGGATTTGCAAGGGATTTAAAGGATTTAACATTACTCAGGATCATACGGAAAACGACCTTAGTATAACACACGTTAAGATTTATAAATACGTCAACCGAAGTTAGGAGCAGAACCCGAATTGTTGTGGCTAGAATATATACAGGACGACTCGATACCTTTAACCTCTACGGTAGCATTCTCTTCGACATACTTTTGAATCGTTGTTTTTAGAGATTGATTATAAAGTATTGGCATTTAAGCAAACAAATTTCTTTTTCTCCATTCCTCACCAAATGGGGATGTTGATTTGACCTAATGTGCTGGACAGCAGCCACTACGCCTTTACAACCACTGTCTATTATAAAGTCAGTGTATGAGAAAGCAAGCTATTGAAATACGATTTCCCGATTTAGGGACCTACAGATCTAGATGTCGCCTGCACTTGTTTTTCCACTATTTCTTTTGCCACCGACTGACAAAGACGAAGACATGGGTTCCTAATTTCTTATCGTGGCAAAAAAAAAAAAAGAGCGAATGAGTGAGGCAAGAGAAAGAAAGAGGAGGAGGAGGAGGAAGTTCTTACGTGAAGTTAAGTGTTGAAGCCAAGGTGTTGAGCATCCTGACGTCCAGGGAGTCCCGAGGTGTGACTGTGGTGCCAATTTCTTCCTTGTCCCTCTGGTAGTCCATGTACGGGAAGAATGGCAGACTCCGGATCTGGAACTCGTGGCCCATGAAGTTCTCGAGCTGATCTGTGACGGAGGACATGTTGATGTTCTGGGTCTGCTAACGCTGGGGGAAGCATCGGTAAAACTGCAAAATGGTCATTGAATGGGAGAGGAGGGACGTCATCCACCGCAGCTGTGGTGTGAAATGTGATGTGTCTCACTGCTGGATAGGATATTATTATGAAGCCCCACGACAGATCTTATAGCCGGATATCATTACATATTGTTATTCTATCACATGATAATGATACAATTGATAATTCAGTTATTTATGATAAAAAAGAAATTTCTCACCTTGAAAGATTTCACGGGTGTCGGGGAGGGCAGAGGTCAGGTTCCAGTAGAAGAGCAGTTCCACCCCTGCCTCACCACTGTGGCAGTACTCACACCTCCGGTACACCTGCAGCCCCTCACTCTCCACCTCTGTACCAGAGAAAACACCACTGTATCACATACTGTTACTTCTCATATCAAAATAAAGCAGGTTTTGAAATACAAGCCTCCCCTTCCCCACGGATTCTGTTATATCATTATCTAATATTCTTTTGGAAAATTTCACCAAGACTGGGATTTGGAAAACGAAAAAACAAAACATTATATCGTCTGGAAGTTTTCTGACTCCTGCTATAGCCCCTGAGTAGCTGCCACTGAGGGACCACAAGAGTGGCTTATTTTCTAAGAACAGCCTCAAGACCCTAACGTCTTCAGGAGGACGTTATGCCTCCTTCCTGCCTGCAGACCATCCACCCACCACTGAGACGCCCGACGGCCTGTCGGCGTCATCCTCGAACTCCTTAACAAGGCCCCTAAACGACCTGGCGGGTTACTCCCACCATGATGGTATGCTAACCTGTCTGCCCAGAGCCTCTCCCGAAGGGAAGTCGATCGCTCCTTGGGGATGGTAGCGTCTGGAGGGCGATGTATAGGGCGTAGAGTGTGTTACGGAAGGTAGGATGGAGTAGAAGAGCCTCCGCCTCTGCCACAACACCAACCACCACAACGCGGGTCTCTGGTCTCTTCCATAACCCCGCCGCCTCCAGCAACCTGTGGAGAACATGGGTACACACTGACAAGGTGTAAGATCCATATATCACACGAAGAAATTGGAGCGAATGATAAGAGAGGACGATATTCCCACTGAATACAAACTGACCTGGCATCTCAAACAGATCCGTAATATTCCATGAAGTATAAAACTGCTGAGTGTTTCGTCCTCTCTAACTCGACGCGGATGATGGCTTTCTAACACGACTTCCATAGAATATCAAAGAGCTTCGACAGACAAATTGTCTTCATACATACTCTGTGTCAGTGAATTAGATGCTGAATAACGAATAATAAAACCCCCAAGAAAATCGTGTCAAAAATCTTCTCTCTCATCTTTTGCCAACCTAGCCTTTAAGTCAATGCTTGAAAAGCTTAGATCCAACAGTCATGAAACATAATGCAGTAGTTTCCTGAGGTCTGAGGGACTGAGTGGCATAAGAACTATGCTTCTTAATTTGGAACCTGCCTGTATCATGTCCCTTACACGAGGGTTGATCTCATGACAGAACCCAAAAGGTGATTGACGGTGTGAGGTTCAAGATGAGCAATGGCAAGCTGAGATGGAGTTAGCAAGACTGGCTGACTAAAGATAAGTAATTCAAATCTTTTGTCACAAAAATATAAAAGAAAATGCAGGAACACCTACTACCATGCACGTCTGAAGATTCAACACCTCACTATTTTAGACTTTTTTGACATACTTAACATTGCATCCGTCTGGACGCGCGTCAGCATTTTGAAAACGAAGCGAGAGGGATTGGATTTCAGTCCGGATAAGTCTGGATGCCCAGCAAATACCGTAAATATAAACGTAGCGACGTGACCTATTGTTGTACGGGGTGTCACTTGTGTTGCGTACGTTACCTCAGAGCGCCTCGCGTGTTGGTGGTGTTGCTGGTGCTGAGGTCGAGCAAGACTGTATGACATGTGAGTGTTGCGTCGCCCCAGAACCTCTGGACGAGTTGACTGTAGCTTTCTTGTTCTCTTACTGGCTGGTCTGGAGCTGGTTGGTCCCAGGGTGGTGCCTGGTCCTGAGAGAGGAACGAGTCTACCTCCACTACCATCACTGCTTCTCCTGTCTCAGCAGGTGTATCTAGGGCGAAAACAGGAACCATGATGAAAGACATTTTCATTCATGCTCTCGTTCTCATAATGGTACAACTAAATAAAGTATTCATTTATCTTCCAAAGCTCGACTTGGAGAGTTACATCTTTGCAAATGAACGTATAGATCATTTTTTTTTTTTTTACCCTGTAACTGACATGCAAACTTGGGATACAATGATAATTTTCTGCCAAGACTATGTTACTTCCGGGAGATTCATGTGATCTTCATCTATTTTGAAAAGTTGAAAGGAAATCTGTCATCAGTTGTTTGATCTCTCCACAAACTGATATGAGAGACAGGGTGAAAGAGAGGAGAGGTACTACAGGGAGGATGCAGGCACATCAGAACACCTCAAGCACCAGTTAGATTGAATGTCCATACTGGCTGGCGTGTGGTCGTTACTCAAACACCACAAGGGAGTCAAAAAAAAATATCCCCAAAATTCCCAAGGGAAGGGTGTGCATTAGTGGAACAGCATTGACTGTATGTCCTCCAGGACATTACAAGGGAAGGACAGGTACCATCAGTACCACGAAGGCGTATCTAAGGCTCCACAATCCTGCAACCCTTCCGTGAAGCAGGAGGCATAGCTTATGAGACGGTACAGGGCCTACGGAGACTATAAGAGATCATGAGGGAAATTGTCTGACAGCCGGAATTTCTCAAGTTAGATGAGGAACCTCAAGGGAATCATACAGGAAGGTGTCGGATCCCCCACTGGATAACGACGGAGGGTTTAGAACTCCTGATAGGATAAATAGGTCTCGGAACTCCTCTCACCTAACGCGTCAGAACACCACAAGAGAATGGGAAAGTTGATGTGGTTCATCCTACATCAAAAACAAGTGAGGGTCTACAGTACCCAAGAACACTCTGAGGGAAAATATGGGCCCTCGTGAGCAAGGGAGCGTTATCAATATGCTATCTAACTTGTTAGAAAAAGAAGTCTTTACATTTGTGATATATATATATATATATATATATATATATATATATATATATATATATATATATATATATATATATATATATATATATATATATTGTATACACAACCCACCTGAGTATCCTAGAGAAGACAGGTGAGTATTGTGTGGTGGTGATGAGCACCAGGTAACAACCAGACAGGTGCTCCTCCACCAGGTGACCCAACAAGACTTCCACCTCCTCACCCTCCTGCTGACCAGCTGTGACCACAGCCATCATCACGCAGCTCACCGCCATCAGCACAAGAGATCTTCTTGACGCCATACGGGTCTTTCCTCCTGATGATGGATATATATATATATATATATATATATATACATATATATATATATATATATATATATATATATATATATATATATATATATATATATTAGCAATCGGGGAAAATGTTCATGAAAGTCTTTGACATTTTAATCCCTTTTACTTTATTGGATCCATATTTGTCACCGATCTACAATGGTTATACACATATAGAGAGATGTCGAAAATAATTCATACATTGCTCACAGACGATTCTGACGATTGCATCTCTCCTGACTCGTATGATAACCTCGTGTCCCCAGCAGCAACATATTCAACCAATCGATCAATTGATACTCGCTTCCCCAGAGCAACTGCAACGATTACGAGTGAAGCTATTCTTAAGAATTAGTCGAACAAATGCTTTCACTGTATTGTACCGCTTCTCTCATTCTCTGTGTTCTCACAAGCGATGTAGACGTGGCTGATATATATATATATATATATATATATATATATATATATATATATATATATATATATATATATATATATATATATATATATCACATGAAGAGCATATTGAAAATGCTTTCAAGGCATTGAATTGGATATATATATATAGAGAGAGAGAGAGAATGAAGAATGTTTTCGATACACTATTTCCACTCCTTTGTGAAGTACGAATAATTGTTTCCAGGATTCTACCAACCAGAATGAAAGCATTGAACTTATCACAGTGGACGCAAACAGTCTTTGTAAGTATACTTAAACGTTACTTGAACCACCCAAGCATTACACTTTTCTTATAAACATTACATCGCTTCATGCACGAATCACAAATTCATAACTATCTCTTGTTTCTTCTTCTTTCTAAAGAATTCCTTGACGATTAGTGAGCATTGCCTTGCAAAATGCATCGTGTAATTCCCACCATTTACCTCGTGGTTGCAACGCTACTTCCGTCTCATTCCTGGAGATCCTGGTACTGTTTTTTCCACTGCCACCTGAACGTGTGTCGTATGTTCCTTACACTCAGCTTTGATCCTCAGGGACGAATACGTTTCTCACCCTCGCATTTCAAACGCCAGTTCAATAATCACATCAAGGTTAAACTTGCACCTCGATAATCGCTAGCACTTTAACAACCTCGCTTGGCTTAAGAGTTAACGACCATAGAATCGTAACCAAAGGACGGTTCATTTTTACATCTTTCTTTGATTTCAGTCGATTGTAAAACGAGAAGTGAAGTCCTACAGCCGACCAGGTCCCTCACCGCATCATGTTGCCTGCTTTATGTCCCACAGTTCACCCACTCCTTCACCAGCACTACGTCCCCTCCTCCTCTCTGCGTCCTACAATCCAGCAGATCCCTTACCATGCCACGTCCCCTACTCCTCAGTGTCCCAGAGTCCACCAGGTCCCTCTGTGCCCCACATTCACCCCTTAGAACAAATCCTGTTTCCCATTACGTTCTTAGTTCCACCACTGGGGGTCAAAAGTCTGTCAAACCCTTTGGTATACCAGGCTCAAACAGGTCACTAGGTCCCTGTTACCATTGTTACGTAGTCTCAAACCTTCCAAGATCCGATAGTTACCTGGAAGTTCCTCGTAACACGGCAAGTCTCAGATTTAACAAGTTCCTTCCTTTATCTAATAATTTTAAGTATGTTAATCCCGTCTCGATCCTTCCCTCACTTACGTTCCCCATAATGTATCTATGTCTCTAAGTCAGATGGGGAATACGAAGTTCACCCTTTATAATTTAGCCAATGATTAGCATTCATTCTCTTTTGTTTACATGAACGACTCCACGAACTCTTAAATCTCACTAACCTGTCCCATCCAAGCCCCGCGAGTCCAGGGGGAACCGCCTGCCTTGACCGACCTCGCCCAAACTCGGTTGGTTGGTCTGGCAGCGGCCGGCCTCTGTCAGCCGTGTATACAAGGGGGCGGAGCACCACCACCAGCTGAGTCCAGCCCAGCTGGTCTACAACACGCACCCCCCCCCTGCCCCCCCAAACCTTGGACGTCACGCATGGCGTGGTATCTTTTATCAGTATTGTACATATATATAACTTCAAACGACATTTTGCGCTCAAGTTGCAGTTCTTGCTCACACATATGTATGAGCCAAAGTTCCCACCACCACCTACAGAGGAATACACGCACTTGTACATATTTGGTTATATATATATATATATATATATATATATATATATATATATATATATATATATATATATATATATATATATATTACCATTTCCTCCAATCCTGTAAAACTCTTCGTACGTTTGTCCTACTATCACGGGTGTTTGTCTCTAGACATGCACACACTGAAGGCCTCTCCGCAGGGATGATCACTGTGGACTTGAAACCCTGGATCGTTTTCGCAGGCTGAAACATTTCGGAGCAACCAATCAAACACTCGGTTCTAGTTCATTGATCGTCACGACTCAGTTTCTAACACTCCGACCTGATGAACCTCTGAACCCTGCCATCTTAGTTGCACTATCTCTCGTCCCCATTAGAGTCTTGTGATCACAATTTCATCTTCAGAAGCATTTACCTCGGTATGTTAAGAGAGCAACGTCTTCCCGGCTCATGCTTTTACATCGGCGTTTAGACCAGTAGTGCCTTGCCATCCAGTATGCCACCAGCTGCACTGACCGTATAGCGGAGGTCACTTTAACTGGTGATGAAGTCCTTTTTTGTCTCTTTTCCCTAAATCTTTACCCGCTCATTTCATGGTTTGACAGTATTTGCTCTGATGCTTATGACGTTCAAGATGACCATAAAAATGCGAACGCTTCGCTAAACACTGTTATGAAAATGATCATCCCATTGATCTTGAAGGTCCCGCAATTCTATACCCCTTAGCTGATTATGCTACACGCAACATCATTGGATGTCTGAATTGCTAATGCCAAGAACTTTAATTTGTCCCCAGGGAACTTTAAAGCCCATTCTAGCATTAACCAGATCATTATGAGAGAACTGACATAACACGAAGACAGAAAAAGTTGTTCAAGACACACCCAGCTACCCAGGCCACCCCCCGCCACGTGACCACCCTTAATCACTCTCCCTTTTAACGGTTACTGCCAGACAAAGTGGACAGTGGTTGGTCTGTACTGATTGTTGCTGGACGGCGGTATGCCGTTGTGATGTCGGGGTTTAAATAACTTTAAGTACTGGCACCTGATGAGGTATTGTCTCCACGAAACGTGTCGTGCCACATGAATAGAAAATCTAAATGTTAAATAAAATTGTATGAACTCCTACTGAAGTGCAATTTCACCATATATATATATATATATATATATATATATATATATATATATATATATATATATATATATATATATATATGTGTATGTGTGTGTGTATTATAGAAAGGGAGTGTATAGCTTGATGATGATGTTTCTGTTATATACATGCTGTATACACCCATATGTACAGCACAGGATTGGAGTCGTCCTCTCTTGGGTTCCGAACCTCTATCGGCGGTAGAGCAGGGAGGTGTGGTACTGCCGCGAGAAATATTATCCTTGGTCGTTTCTATACGACCAAGGGCCGTGTCTCGATAACTTAACAATGCTGTTACGTCCCAATGCAGGTGTGTTACCCTGTAATTTTCATGCGCCTAATGTCTGAGTCCATGCTTGTGCAATTATTTCTGTACATGCAATTTCGCTGGAGCATGATTGTGAGCGGACCCGGGAACTGGTAGTAATATGACATTTCCAAGGCACTAGAATGGCAGTACGAGTCCATGTGTTGGGTACGGTATACTTCGAAATAGCCACTTGGGCCTTTTGGCTGTGTGTTGTGCATATTAGCCTGCCAAACTGCTATAAATTTACCAGAAGGCATGAATTGTGTGTATTGATGATGGAGAATGTTTATTTTATTACAGTATAAATCCATTTCATATATCATTATTTTATTTTTGAGAAGTTATTTTTCTGACATTTTACACCTTACGCGCGCGCGTGCGTGTGTGTGTGTGTGTGTGTGTGTGTGTGTGTGTGTGTGTGTAATTCCCTATTTGTACTCTAGGGGGAGAAAGTTCAATACTCGCTTAGGCTCCGTTTCTTGAATATATATATATATATATATATATATATATATATATATATATATATATATATATATATATATATATAATTGTTGTTTTTTCTGTTATACTTAGTCGCTTTCTCCCGCGTTAGCAAGGTAGCGCAAGACATAAGAATGGCCCGAGCCACCCACATACACATGTGTATACATAAAAGCATTTTGATATATATATATATATATATTTATATATATATATATATATATATATATAAATATATATATATATATATATATATATATATATATATATATATATATATATATATATATATATATATATATATATATATATATATATATATATAATATATGTATATATTGTTACAGATCCTCTAGACTAACCAAAGTTATAGGCCACCAAATAAAGATACAAAATGAAGGATAGTCACAAATACTTTTATTTCTTACACATCATTTTTTTTTCTTCATTCCCTTTGTGTCAGCGGTAGTGAGGACTCGAACAAGTGGTGGTGGTTCAAGTTTGAACATTTTTTTTCCTGATTCAGAAGCAACATATGCAAATGACGTGAGCATTGTGAAGATAAAAAAAAAAAGATGAACGCAATTACATTGTCACGCTTTGGTGTAAGAGCTCACTGATGTTAAAATGGAAAATCATATATACATAGGATATCGATAATGACGAATGCTTTCATTATAACAGTAATGATTCCAGTCGTAATGAAAATCTTAATGATAATGTTCATAAAGGTATTGATGATGATGATGCTAACCATGATTAGAATATCAGCAATAGAGGTACAGTGTTAAGGATATGAGCTACAGTAACAATTCCAGTGAAGACATAGAGATACAGTGATAACATAGGCAAGCACATTTTGACAAACTGATAAAGATGGCAGATACTGACAGACCTGAAAGGAGATTTGGGACGAAGAAGTATCGTCTGATGTAGTATGTTTAGATTTCCAAAAGGCTTTTGATAAAGCACCTCACAAGAGACTTTTGTATAAACTCAAAGCACACGGAATCGGTGAAGAACCTTGTATATGGATCAGAGACTGGCTTACCGGAAGAAAGCAGTGTGGAGTATTAAACAGCGAAGCCTCAGATTAGCTAAACATGAGTGGTGTGCCACAGGGGTCCGTGCTAGGCCCCAATTTTTTTTATGATATACATTAATGACGTAGAACTCTGTCTCGTATCTAAGATCTCTATGGTGTAGAGCTGTAAATAGGCGGGACTGTGAAATGATTCAAAGAGATCATGACTTGTTAGTAGAGTGGTCAGACAGATGACAAATGAAGTTTGATATAGACGTTGGAGACAAGAATATACCTTACGACTACAAACTATTCGGAAACTCTCTAATGTAAATGAAGAAAAGGACTTTGGAGTTGTCGTTAACAACAATCTGAAGTACACTAAACAGTGCCAAGCAGCAAGTAAAAATGGCAACTCAATGTTACGTTTCATAACCAGGAGCATGGATTGCAACACACCAGAAACAATTCTCACGCTTTAATGATCCTCTAGTAAGACCACACCTTGAATGTGCAGTCATGTTTTGGTCCCCAGACTATATGAAAAGACGAGGAAAAGCTCGAGCAAGTACAAAGACGCGCGACAAAATTGATCCTATGTCTTATAAGAAATCTGACATACGAAGGGAGGCTAAAACGATTGGATCTCTTCTACCTTAAAAAACGTAGTCTTCGTGGCGACTTAATCCAAGCGTTCAAAATTCTGAACAAGTTCGATAACGTAAATCACATGAACATCTTTTCGAAATACAAGAAAATACGGTGACCAGGACAAATGGAATAAAACTCAAAGCTAAAAGATGTAGTGCAGACGTGGGGGAAAAAGCTTTTCCTATAGGAAATAAGTTAGTCAGACGTAGTGAATGCCAAGATTATGAATACCTTTCAGAAGTCGTTTAGACGAATATTTGTATAATTTCGGTTACGCTCTGAGAAAAACGCCAGAAATAGCTGTATAAAGGATAGCAGTAATGGTGACACTAGAAGGCTAATGTGCAGCAGCGGGGGAGACGGTGATAGCTTAAAAAACTGCGGAGCGAAGTTACATTTTAAGTTAAATCTTTTTTTTTTTTTTTTACTAGACAACCCAGTCATGAGCCAACCAGTCCTCCTGTTGTCTGTCTTTCTCATGTAAACACATGAGATGGATTGTGGTAGTTTTTGGCGAGGTTCTCCACCATAGCGTGTGAGGTTACTGAGGTGGATTGTGGTAGTTTTTGGCGAGGTTCTCCACCATAGCGTGTGAGGTTATTGACGTGGATTGTGGTAGTTTTTGGCGAGGTTCTCCACCATAGCGTGTGAGGTTATTGACGTGGATTGTGGTAGTTTTTGGCGAGGTTCTCCACCATAGCGTGTGAGGTTACTGACGTGGATTGTGGTAGTTCTTAGCAAGGTTCTCCATTTTAGCACACGAGGTTACTGAGTTGGGATGCATTTGTGGACGAGGTATATTTTTGTCCTCGTCGTCCCCCCACGTAATATGGTGAGGTTAATAATACGACTTACGGTAGTGAGTGAGGTTCCTCTGTTGTAGATGAGGTTGCCGGGGTAAGATGCGGAGAGGGGTGACATTTTCCTCGAAGTGGGGTTTTCTAGGTGGGCAGCGAGAGTGGACGAGGTACTCCGCCAAGAAGGTGAGGAGGGCGATCCCCTGGCCGAACAGGAAGAGGTAGAACCCACCCTGCAGGTGGTGCAGCCCCAGCGCCACCTGGCTCCCGTTCTCATCCTGGAGGTGAAAGGTGGCACAGTTAACGGTCTTCAGTCGCTTGTGTCAAAAAGGAAAATAAAAGACAGTTTTCCCGCAGTATTTCATAACTAATTACCCCTTTTGTAATCAATTGTTCGCACGGTACGGAAGTCTAACGGAGGGAGTTCTAACTTCCCTCTTGTGATTCTCATCTCTCGACCTGTCTCAACTATCAGTTCGATTCTCCTATACTGACGGTACTCACTGCGTTAACGCTAACGCCTACCCGATTTCGTCCACGAAAAGACTTTCTGTATTTCCTAATAAGTTCCTTCTTTTGCTTAGCGTTTTGTTGTGGTTATTGGGTTACTCCATTTTTTTTTTTTTTTGCATCTTTCGAAGAACTTAACTGTTCACTGTCCACGCCGTCAAACTGCCTTTAGACTCTTTGAGCGCTGTGACCTGGTCGTAGACATACCTGTGTGTATTCAGCTGTTTATGATTTACCTATTTGTACCTTAAGGATAGTGCGTAATGCTCTTATTGTCCTACTCCTAAAACAGGACAATACTCTGACCCATCCTTTTTTTTCCCTTTTTTTTTTGTAATACCGATTTCCTCGCACCCACTACAGTCTCATCCAATGACGTCCAACTGTCACTAATCCTGTTACCGTAGAGACAATAATATAAACCCTCACATCCACTTATTGTTTCCTGTTTGGGTATTGTACTTATGTCCCATAATCTAACCCGGAATTATAAAAGAAAATTACATCTATCCACATCAATCCGCCCTGATGTGGAATCTAGCTCAGTCATAAGACCTCCACTTTCCTAACTAGTTTTTAAGGAAGAAAATATTGCAATTCTTTTTTTTTTTTTTTCAACTTCTTGCTTCAAACCCCCCGCCAATTTGGGCACAGATTTATTTGCACACCCTTCTCTCTCTCTCTCTCTCTCTCTCTCTCTCTCTCTCTCTCTCTCTCTCTCTCTCTCTCTCTCTCTCTCTCTCTCTCTCTCTCTCTCCCCAACTTGCCTGTCTCCTTCTTAGAAAAATGGGCTCATCAAAGATAACACCATATTTGAAGCTCACGTCCCACAGACGTAGCATGATACTCTGTCTCAAGCAGATCTCCACTCGTGAACCTCATTGCTGATCTCACGTTGTGCCAGTAATACATCGGATCCTCTAAAAAGAATTCCACCCCCAAATGTATCAATCAAATGATGAAGATCTGCATTAACATTCCTGCGTCTTTCTCAAAACAAGACTCCACTAGTATTCTTCCCTGCTAACATGTAAAAGAAAATAGCAATATGCATATAGTGTCTACTTCCATAAACAAAAAATAAAAATTTGATATACATCTACTTCCATAAACAAAAAAATAATTCGTGATATTTCACGTATCATATTATTTCTGGGTTTAGTAATGGACATTATCAAGTTACTGAGCGTTGTATGGACACATAGACACGATATATACAGTGTGCGTCAAAATCATCTGTTGGCATCAATTGAGAAATAATATTAATTGTTATTTGTTCTTTCAAACTGTAAATCTGAGGTACGTTAGGTCAGCATGACGCAACCTCCTGCGGGTGAAACGTTATATTTATATACATGTGAGGTGGCGGAGTTTCCATTCTGGTTATTGTTCTGTGCAGCTGCTGCTTCCCTGCGCTTCTCCCTGATGCGGCGGGCCATGACTTCAGTCTTCCACTGGTCTATGATGCCGGCGTCTCGCAAGTGCCATATCATCTGGCTGAAGCGAGACCGGAACGGTGCCCCTCTCCTGTGGAAAAGAGAGAGAGATTTAGTGTCCGGTGATGAATGATAAGATAGCAATTATTCTTATCTATAACTCTAGGGGTGCTCTTATCACGATGATAACTCGTGCTGCCCTAGTTCACATATCATCCTTTACCTTGACTTCACTCTGTTTAGTGACGCGGTCATTGAATAGCGTTCATGCTTTGATGGATATTCGAAAAAGATGGAAAACGAAATGGAACGAATTTTCGTCTATGCAGGTGAACACTTCCTAAGACTATTATATACCGTATCATATACCGTATGATAGATGAGAGTAAATGTGAATAAGAGCAAGGTTATTAGGTACAGTAGGGGTGAGGGTCAAGTCAATTGGGAGGTGAGTTTGAATGGAGAAAAACTGGAGGAAGTGAAGTGTTTTAGATATCTGGGAGTGGATCTGTCAGCGGATGGAACCATGGAAGCGGAAGTGGATCATAGGGTGGGGGAGGGGGCGAAAATTTTGGGAGCCTTGAAAAATGTGTGGAAGTCGAGAACATTATCTCGGAAAGCAAAAATGGGTATGTTTGAGGGAATAGTGGTTCCAACAATGTTGTATGGTTGCGAGGCGTGGGCTATGGATAGAGATGTGCGCAGGAGGATGGATGTGCTGGAAATGAGATGTTTGAGGACAATGTGTGGTGTGAGGTGGTTTGATCGAGTAAGTAACGTAAGGGTAAGAGAGATGTGTGGAAATAAAAAGAGCGTGGTTGAGAGAGCAGAAGAGGGTGTTTTGAAATGGTTTGGGCACATGGAGAGAATGAGTGAGGAGAGATTGACCAAGAGGATATATGTGTCGGAGGTGGAGGGAACGAGGAGAAGAGGGAGACCAAATTGGAGGTGGAAAGATGGAGTGAAAAAGATTTTGTGTGATCGGGGCCTGAACATGCAGGAGGGTGAAAGGAGGGCAAGAAATAGAGTGAATTGGAGTCATGTGGTATACAGGGGTTGACGTGCTGTCAGTGGATTGAAGCAAGGCATGTGAAGCGTCTGGGGTAAACCATGGAAAGCTGTGTAGGTATGTATATTTGCGTGTGTGGACGTGTATATGTACATGTGTATGGGGGGGGGGGTTGGGCCATTTCTTTCGTCTGTTTCCTTGCGCTACCTCGCAAACGCGGGAGACAGCGACAAAGTATAAAAAAAAAAAAAAAAAAAAAAAAAAAAAATGATAGATGTCTGTAAGGAATGCCTCTACTACAGGTTGAATCATAATGGAGATACAGGGTCGAAATCCCCTGGTTATGGTCTGAGTTTGGTTAGTCTAAGGTACGCTATTGAATTCAACAGCACATTTTCCATGTACTTCAAATCCCCTCCCACTTTTGTTGGGGTTTAGCGTCGTTGTAGAAGTTCATTCTACACACCGAATTTGTCTCATCCAGCAGAAACCTACGGACTTTCGTGAATTTGGGTAAAAAAAAAAGAAATAACGATGTAAGAATTATGGACCTTGTTAAGAAATATGAATTGTCACCCTGAGACAGCTAGTCAACACCATCACAAACACCCTCGTACGTTCTATGAGACTGAGCCAAACGTACCTCAGGTCTCCTCACCAAGGGAAAGATGGCAAAGCCTAACTTGTTTTAAAAGACTTCAGGATCGGATGTGTAATCAAACTTGGAAGATTTCAGATGGGGAGAGATGGTATAGGCTATAGCATTGTAACATAGTGATAACCGACCGTGTTGCTCAAGGACGTCACATACAAGTAGGAAAAGAATAAAATTATGCACACTTGTACACACGGTAGAAAAAGTATCTTGTCAGGAGGGGTCCGATGAATTGCGAAATGATCATTGCGACTCGTGTTGTCTCGGTTGGAAATGGTGAGCGTAAATATGTGACAGATACCCTAATGATTAAGATATCCCCATTTTTGTAGTTATTTCCAACGAAATATTAAGTCAATGAAATATTAATTATGGCAAGTGACAGGAAATGTCACTAACAAGCGATAGATTACAAAATCATGAAAACAGGTCTACCAGTGTGAGACCAGACGATTGGGCATTTCTCAATATCCTTCGTCCGTGGTGTCATATTGTTTCACACAAAAAAGTGGCAGGATTCTTTTTTTTTCGTGTGTACACACACACACACACACACACACACACTGGTAGCCATGATAGACACATCACACTCGCCTGAACCCCCAGCCAAAAGATGATGTCATGGCAACGCCTTCGTTACTGGTGTAGAGGGGCGTGTGTCCCTGGGCGTCAGTGTAGCGGGTGGCCACGATGACGCTGATGTAGTTCCTGAAGATGATGAAGGAGTAACCTCCCGCCAGCACCTTCTGCAGCGCCTCGTCCACCTGCAGCACCTGCCCAAGGGAGGAGAGGAGAGATGATGATTTCTGACTGGTTGGGTGTTTGTGTCTTCTTTGTCATTCTGAGTAGAGCGGGGTTATTTTCTGTACGGGTTGTAATGTGTGGTAAGCTTTCATGCATGGAATGCTGGCGTTTATAATCCCCTTGCATTCCGCCGCGAACTCTTTCTCATAGAGTCCCAGACTTTATACATATATGTGACGATATGATTTATCACGTCCTCAAATAGAGTTGGAACATTTTATTTCTTATTGGACTGCTTTCATTTGCTCTGGCTTCATACATTGTCAATGTCATTTTCACGTCTATTGGATGTGTAAATGACGAAGCGGAGATGTTTGCACGAGAAATTTTGAATCATGAATCAATAGATGATTCGTTAAGAATCCTTTGTGATCAGAGGATGATGATAGTAAATGTCTCTCCCGATTCCTAAGGAAGAAGCCTGTAGGTGACTTATGGTGAACGTGGACAGAGCGCAGGACATTAGCCTCGAAATGGATCTGGATGGAACGGAACCTTGACCAGAGAACGAGAACACCAAGACATGTTTATTGTTCACTCTTGTTCACCAGTCACCGTGATACGAGGCAGAAGCTCGCTGCTCGGGACTCTGAAAAAGCCAGTTAATCCAGCACGCCAACGAGAAACATTTGTCATACGTAAGAATTAAAAAGATAAACGAGAAGCAAATAACGTAAGAAAAATGTGTAGAAGAATTACTCAAAAAAGATAATCAAGTTAGCTATGGAAGAGGTGAGGTGGTCATGGATTCACACGTTACTGTATTGTAGACCTCAGTGCCAGTCTATGAATGCCAAAGAACAATTAGATGATAAAATCAAACCATAATGTAGTTTCTACTACTGGAATACGATGGCTTAGCTACCTACAGGATTCTGAGCTACACATGCAACGATAATGAGATTTACATACATCGTTTTACAACCTTAGTTCTGTACAATAACATCATGTTCTGATAGCCTATTTACAGGAAGACTAGTCTGTCGAGAGCTTTATACAGACATACAAGTGTTGCTATCAAGAACTAATATAAAGGAAGAAAACGTGTAAACTTAAGAGTTTGAGGTGGAGCTGTGAACAGCCTCCCTTCCGTCGCTTGTCTGTAGAGTTCCGTGGCAATTTTTTTTGGCTAACTTTGTTCATTTTTGATATCGCATGTACAGCTTCCTGAAGTGAGGTCGATGGGTAGAACCAGTGGCATGGTAACCCAATGAGCCAGTCATCTGGTACTCTAAACGACTTCTAAGGCAACTGATAAGATGTAAATAGATATTTTTACCACTGCTAATGTGTGTGTGTGTGTGTGTGTGAGCAGTCATACTAACCCAATGTTTGCAGTTATCTACCTGACTTTATTGCGTTAGAATTAACTAAGATTGGCAAATGTCATTCAATTCCTGTACACATTCCACTCGCAAGCATCTCACCTTGCATGGATCTAAACTATCTCACTACGAGGTTAAGATACAACACTCGTCTACACTGACCTCCATTTTCTCGTAGATGGTCTTGACCACAGGGTCAGTGTGGCTGGAGAAGTACTCGAGGGGTAGGCCCGTCATCACCCAGGGTTCGGTGCCCCATCCCCAGCTGTCCTGCTCCACCAGGTCCTGGAAGGTCTCTATGGGCCGGGTCCTCCCTTGTACCGTCAGGTGAGCCACCAGGGACGAGCGGAAGGCCGTACAGATGACCAGGCAGTACACCAGCCACCACCCCACCAGCACCTGCAGGTACAATACAGGTGATGACCTGGTACCATATCACTCCCACCCCACCAACACCTGCAGGTACACTTACAGGTGATGATCTGGTACCATACCACTACCACCCCACCAACACCTGCAGGTACAATACAGGTGATGACCTGGTACCATACCACTGCCACCCCACCAAAACCTGCAGGTACAATACAGGTGATGACCTGGTACTAAACCACCCATCATCCCACCAACACCTGCACATATAAGTGTATGTCCTGGTAAGAGAGCCACCACCTCGTCAACACTATAAACTCTTACCTTATCTTCACCGACGGACGGAGGAAACCCTCTCCAGCGGGAGACAAAACACCCACCTTACCGGAGATCCTGAGGGCGGGTGCTGGAGGCGGAGTCTCGAGCAGGACGCCCCACCCAAACAGGACGGCTGGGATGATGCCCAGACCTGGCCCGCCCGCCAACCTGCGCCAAGGCCCCGTGCAACAGCCACAGCGTCGCGCCCCACAGCACCACGCTCACCAGCAGTATCACCCACAGCTCACCTGCGGCATAGACGTGGCACAGCCTTACACCATTACTCCTGTACTCCACTTTGCTTACTGTACATATAATTGAGTTCAGGCACTAAGCCATCGTCTTACATACAGAGTACCCAGTTGAAGGTCTTGCTGAAATTCACATAATTTCCCGTAGCTCTGTGCCGTGTGGGAAACGTTTTACGACATGTAAAATAAGTACGCCTAATGGTGGACCGTACTAAGAAGACACACACCTCTATACATATAAGTCCATAGATTTTATTATCTATTTCCTAAGTTTCCGAGGTATTGTAGTTGATGTATACAGCAAGAGATAAAAGAAAGATAGAAAAGGAAAAGGTGTCAATCCACTGCTAACGATCGTACTAGAAGGTTGTACGATTATCGTCATTATGGGCCACCTGGCGGAGGTCCCTCTCTGGAGAGAGGCCTGGGTAAAGAGGAGGAGCACTACCTGCAAATGGGCGTATGAGGGCCAGGTGCTGGGGCAGCAACGTGGGCTTGAGTGAGGTGACACTCAACACGTCGGAGGGGTACGCCCCGGAGAACTCCATGGCCTGTATGCGTGCCGGGGTAGGAGCCATAAGGATGCAGAAGTCAGCCACTTCGCTTTCCAGGTCTCCCACGACGCCGTTGAAGCTGCCGTTCGGCTGCTGCAGACCCCACGCACGGTCTCGCTGCTCACTGATCTCGTATCTGCCCGTAGAGATCAGACGATGAAAAGAAGCCTGCACGTACACCAGGTACTCCCAACTTGCTCTTGGAAATATATAGACAAATGGTTTTCCTAGAGTGGTGTTCTTTCCTTGAAGGATGCGCTATTGTAATATTATAACAAAACTCAGTACTTCGAATTCTTCTTCTATGAAAATGCACATAGTGACTGACAAAGATTCCTTTAAGGCGAAAAGAGAGGACAGGAAAAAAAGGAGGTTTCTTACGTGAAGTTGAGAGCCGAAGCTAAGGTGTTGAGGACCCTGACGGCCAGGGAGTCGTTGGGAGTGACTGTGGTGCCTGGCTCCTGCGTGTCTCGCTGGTAGTCCAGGTATGGGAAGAATGGCATACCCACGATGTGGAACTGGTGGCCCATGAAGTTCTCGAGCTGGTCTGGGGGTAGGGGGAAATGAGACACTTTGTAGAGTCTTTGGGGGAATTTTTCTGAATTGAAATGTTTCAGAGATGACAAGTTCCTCGACCGATCTGCCGAAGGAACGTCTTTACTCCTAGACACTGCAAAAAGAGGACACCATGAGGAACATTATGGTCAGCAATATCTCATGACTCTCTGGGATCATGAGGTACAGGAGGATACAGTGAGGTTCCGACACACGCGCTGCTCTTTAGCGCACGACATCTCGAAGTTCTGTAACAGTTCTATTGAAGGAGAAATATAACGAGGCTTCAGAACTTCTCTGTACGAAACATTACAAGGCTCCAGTACAGAATGTCATGAGGCTTCAGAACTGTTCTTCACAGAACATCATGAAGCTCCAGTACTGCTCTGTACGGAACATCATGAGGTTCCAACACTGTTCTGTACAAGAAAACATCACAGAATAGCATTAGCAAGTGTCTTGTGGCTCGGCACCCCCCAGCTCGAGTTGACGGCAGGACTTAAAACATCATAAGCCTCTGGGAAACCTTTTCATAGACTTCCAGCTACTTGATTCCATCTCTTAATCCCTCGTCTCTGTTTCATGATCATAATGTAATCTCAACTGATTTTCAAGTCTCGTTCACTCACCTTGGAAGAGGTCACGGGTGTCGGGGAGGCCAGAGGTCAGGTTCCAGTGGGAGAGCAGTTCCACCCCTGCCTCACCACTGTGGCAGTACTCACACCTCCGGAACACCTGCAGCCCTTCACTCTCCACTCCTGTACCAGAGACAAAACCACATCATATATATATATATATATATATATATATATATATATATATATATATATATATATATATATATATATATATATATATATATACCCTCCTCGAAGGCTTACATTGGGGTGTCCAAATGTCTGTGGATGTAACCAAGATGAGAAAAAAAGGAGAGATAGGTAGTATGTTTGAGGAAAGGAACCAGGATTTTTTGGCTCAGAGTGAAACTAAGCTCAAGGGTAAAGGGGAAGAGTGGTTTGGGAATGTCTTAGGAGTAAAGTCAGGGGTTAGTGACAGGATAAGAGCAAGGGAAGGAGTAGCACTTCTCCTGAAACAGGAGTGGTGGGAGTATGTGATAGTGTAAGAAAGTAAACTCTAGATTGATATAGGTAAAACTGAAAGTTGGTGGAGAGATGGGTGATTATTGGTGCATATGCACCTGGGCATGAGGAGAAAGGTCATGAGAGGCAAGTGTTTTGGGAGCAGCTGAATGAGTATGTTAGTGGTTTTGATGCACGAGACCGGGTTATAGTAATGGGTGATTTAAATGCAGATGTGAGTAATGTGGCAGTTGAGGGAATAATTGGTATACATGGAGTGTTCAGTGTTGTAAATGGAAATGATGAGCTTGTAGAGTTGTGTGCTGAAAAAGGACTGGTGATTGGGAATACCTGGTCTAAAAAGAGATATATACATAAGTATACGTATGTAAGGAGAGATGGCCAGAAAGCGTTATTGGATTACGTGTTAATTGATAGGCGCGCGAAAGAGAGACTTTTGGATGTTAATGTGCTGAGAGGTGCAACTGTAGGGATGTCTGATCATTATCTTGTGGAGGCGAAGGTGAAGATTTGTAGAGGTTTTCAGAAAAGAAGAGAGAATGTTGGGGTAAAGAGAGTTGTGAGAGTAAGTGAGCTTGGGAAGGAGACTTGTGGAGGAAGTACCAGGAGTGACTGAGTAGAGAATGGAAAAAGATGAGAACAAAGGAGGTAAGGGGAGTGGGGCGGGGATGGGATGTATTTAGGGAGGCAGTGATGGCTTGCGCAAAAGATGCTTGTGGCATGAGAAGCGTGGGAGGTGGGCAGATTGGAAAGGGTAGTGAGTGGTGGGATGAAGAAGTAAGATTGCTAGTGAAAGAGAAGAGAGAGTGCAGTGTGAGAGGGTTAGGGAGAATGATTTGGTAAACAGAGAAGAGGAAGTAAAAGCTTTGCGGAAGATGAAAGCCGGCAAGGCAGTGGGTTTGGATGGTATTGCAGTGGAATTTATTAAAAAAGGGGGTGAATGTATTGTTGACTGGTTGGTAAGGTTATTCACTGTATGTATGACTCATGGTGAGGTGCCTGAGGATTGGCGGAATGCTTGCACAGTGCCATTGTACAAAGGCAAAGGGGACAAAGGTGAGTGCTCAAATTACAGAGGTACAAGTTTGTTGAGTATTCCTGGGAAATTATATGGGAGGGTATTGATTGAGAGGGTGAAGGCATGTACAGAGCATCAGATTGGGGAAGAGCAGTGTGGTTTCAGAAGTGGTAGAGGATGTGTGGATCAGGTGTTTGCTTTGAAGAATGTGTGAGAAATACTTACAAAAGCAAATGGATTTGTATGTGGCATTTATGGACCTGGAGAAGGCATATGATAGAGTTGGAGATTCTCTGTGGAAGGTATTAAGAATATATGGTGTGGGAGGCAAGTTGTTAGAAGCAGTGAAAAGTTTTTATCGAGGATGTAAGGCATCTGTACGTGTAGGAAGAGAGGAAAGTGATTGGTTCTCAGTGAATGTAGGTTTGCGGCAGGAGTGTGTGATGTCTCCATGGATGTTTAATTTGTTTATGGATGGGTTTGTTAGGGAGGTGAATGCAAAAGTTTTGGAAAGAGGGGTAAGTATACAGTCAGTTGTGGATGAGAGAGCTTGGGAAGTGAGTCAGTTGTTGTTCGCTGATACATCGCTGGTGGCTGATTCACGGTGAGAAACTGCAGAAGCTGGTGACTGAGTTTGGTAAAGTGTGTGAAAGAAGAAAGTTGAGAGTAAATGTGAATAAGAGCAAGGTTATTAGGTACAGTAGGGTTGAGTGTCAAGTCAATTGGGAGGTAAGTTTGAATGGAGAAAAGCTGGAGGAAGTGAAGTGTTTTAGATTTCTGGGAGTGGATTTGGCAGCGGATGGAACCATGGAAGCGGAAGTGAATCATAGGGTGGGGAAGGGGGCGAAAATTCTGGGAGCTTTGAAGAATGTGTGGAAGTCGAGAACATATTGAGAGAGCAGAAGAGGGTGTTTTGAAATGGTTTGGTCACATGGAGAGAATGAGTGAGGAAAGATTGACAAAGAGGATATATGTGTCAGCGGTGAAGGGAACGAGGTGAAGTGGGAGACCAAATTAGAGGTGGAAAGATGGAGTGAAAAAGATTTTGAGTGATCGGAGCCTGAACATGCAGGAGGGTGAAAGGCGTGCAAGAAATAGTAAATTGGAACGATGTGGTATACAAGGGTCGACGTGCTATCAATGGATTGAACCAGGGCATGTGAATCGTCTGTGGTCATGGAAATACTTAGTCGTTGTCTCCCGCGTTAGCGAGGTAGCGCAAGGAAACAGACGAAAGAATGGCCCAACCCACCCACATACATATGTATATACATAAACGCCCACACACGCACATATACATACCCATACATTTCAACGTATACATACATATACACATGTACGTACTCATACTTGCTGCCTTCATCTATTTCCGTCGCCACCCCGCTACACATGAAACAGCACCTCCCGCGCGCGCGGGAAATGAACATACATAGACCCGAGGCAAAATGAAAATGAAATGTAAAGTGAAGAAGACAAGTAAGAAAGATGGCATGTGTACACACACTCACCTCCCTGCACAACATTCTTCCTTAGGCGAGGGTTATTGCTGCCCTGAAGTCCCGAGGTGTGGAGGTCAGTGAGGTGGTCAAGGGCGAGGTACAGGCCGTAGAGGGTGTTGCGGAAGCATGGGTAAAGGAGGATGGCCTCCACATTTGCCTTCCAGCCCACCACCAACACGTAAGTCTCCGGCCTCGTCCAGAGTCCGGACGCTTCCAGCAAGCTGAGGAGGATTGAAAAAGGCAATTACATAGCAGCAGACCACTGGGTACTGACTAGGTCCTTTCGAGGCTATTTGTGATAGCGGGGTACGAAAGAAGGCCTTCACCTCTTTGACATACCTGCTGCACTCCCCCGAGTCTGTCAACAGCCCTTGGTCAAAACCCTCACCACACCGGTGAGCTATCCTGTTCGAAGTAGAAAGTTCGCATTACGACCACTCGTGTCACGACTGCTACCAAACTTTGCCTGCCTGTGGTAAACCAACGAAGATATTATCCTCGCACACATGGAAAGATTTCGTCATCCAAATGGATATGTTCCCATCTGAAAAATGAGAAAAGCTCGCCTTCTGTTTGATCTCGTCCTAATGCCTGTAAGACACTGAATGCAGCCTAGCCTCTGCTCAGCGTTCCTATCGTAAGTCGTGCTTGCTATGGTTCGGTTTGGGACGTGCGTCTGCGTTGCGGTGGAGCAGTGCCGGCGGCAGAGACCCATCGATCAACCAGTAACTGTGTTTAGGTCGTATTTGACTTATATTTATGGCACGGACTCCCGTGGTCGCCCTCTTTTCCTGTGACATTAGTTACGGTAATGTTGCTGTGATTTGGTTCCTCAAAAAGCCATTCTTCTTCACACTATTTCTTTTATTGGTTTTACTGTTACTCATACAGTTCAATAGAAGTTATTGTTCCTCTCACAAAATATTCGGAAAATATCGCATGATTTCTTATGTGACATGTTTTGGCAGAAGTTTAAGGAGTTGAACTTCAGCCAGTTGTTTAGTCAAAGCTGATGGAAGTCCGTACTACATAATGACTTGGATATCTTTCCTGAAGTTGAGCAATATGATTGAACAGGAACCTCGGGGGATCTTCAGCATGTTCACTTCAAAACCGACGGCAGATAGCAATGGTTTGAGAGAGAGAGAGAGAGAGAGAGAGAGAGAGAGAGAGAGAGAGAGAGAGAGAGAGAGAGAGAGAGAGTCTGCCGCGCCTAAGGTTCTAACCCGTGCAGTCGGCGGGATGGCCTGTGCGTGGATCACAAAGTATTCCTACCCTGGCAGTCGGCGTCTTAGCTACGTCTCTTCCTTGTATATCAACCGGCTGTTCTACGCCTTCGATCTCATCCCTGTATCTCCCCTGACGATGTGATCTTTGCACGAAAGTGCACTTGGGAACTTATCGCGTTTCATTTTTCTCGTGGCTATCGGTAAATACTCGATCACGCGCACCACTGTGATCTCTTGCAAAAATATATATATATATATATATATATATATATATATATATATATATATATATATATATATATATATATATATATTTATATATTTATATAAATGGTTATGTACAATGCAGTCACTCTCTAAAAAATGGAAGTATTCGCTTAGTGGCTATTAATCGTTGTTTTATCGGTAGGACCCTACTTTCGTATGCTTCTGTATGAACCAAATATAATAAAAGTTGAATGATTTGTTCCTAAATGGCCTTAGAGAGTATAAATTTGCTTCCAATATCCTAACTGGCAAAATAATAAAACCTTTGCTTTGTTATATATATATATTTTTTTTTTTTTTTTTTTTTTCATACTATTCGCCATTTCCCGCGATAGCGAGGTAGCGTTAAGAACAGAGGACTGGGCCTTTGAGGGAATATCCTCACCTGGCCCTCTTCTCTGTTCCTTCTTTTGGAAGAAAAAAAAAAAAAAAACGAGAGGGGAGGATTTCCAGCCCCCCGCTCCCTTCCCTTTTAGTCGCCTTCTACGACACGCAGGGAATACGTGGGAAGTATTCTTTCTCCCCTATCCCCAGGGATAATATATATATATATATATATATATATATATATATATATATAGAGAGAGAGAGAGAGAGAGAGAGAGAGAGAGAGAGAGAGAGAGAGAGATTCTGATGAAGCAGGCACGATTACCTAATTTGATTCAATCGTTTCCTGTACCCCTTGAGGAAAGTGACGAAGAAGTTTCCTCTGAATTCGAGACGATGGTTTGTCTCAGCTGCAACTCACACTCGGACGTGAGCAGTAGATCTAGCGTCTTACAGAGCCCCCCGTGTCGTCCAGAAATCATTAGGGTTCATGGGAACGAGTCAGTCCTGCCCCCTCCTCCACGCCCCCATCCCCTCTTGTCACTTTGACCATCTTTGATTCCCTCCCTTTACTCTCTCTCTCTCTCTCTCTCTCTCTCTCTCTCTCTCTCTCTCTCTCTCTCTCTCTCTCTCTCTCTCTCTCTCTCTCTCTCTGGCTTTTCCTTCCTTCTCCACTTGCTTATATCTTTCCAAATCCAGATGATCTGGTAAGAGGGGCGTGTCATCAGGTCAGGAATGTGACCCCCCCAACGTAGAGCAGTGAAGCACGGCTCACTGATTCTCTCTCCCTCAGTCACTCCCTCGCCTCACTTTGGATCCCGGACCCGAAACGTGTACGTGTGCTTAATTCTCCTCGTGTACTGACCAGATTTTAACGCAAATGTTTTCGACGAAAAGCCAACGCGCGATCTGAGAATCGTTCTCCGTCGCGTAACAGGTCTTACAAATCCTGGATATTTGTATCCGTATGTATTATGCATCGTTCTTACAGCTTGTCACGACAGTATTGGAGGGTCAAAGAAAATGTTCTGCAGAAATTATGATTCCTTAGAAACAACAAAGGAACATGTTACCAACTTGCTTTCACACTTCTACTTACACTAACACTGCCACTCACCCTCATATTATCACTCTCCCTCATCCCTGCCACTCGCCCTCATACAATTACTCTCCCTCATCCCTGCAACTCGCCCTCATGCTAACACTCTTCCTCATCGCTGCAACTCTCCTTCATACTATCACCATCCCTCATCGCTGCCACTCATCCTCATACTACTACTACTCCCTCTTTGCCATTCGCCCTCATGCTACTACTCTCCCTCACACTGCCACCTTCACACTGCCACACCCCTTCACTCTGCTACTCATTCTCGTACTACAGAAATTTGTCCTCACGCTTCCTCTCGCCCTCTTCTATTACTCGCTATCACTACCATCACTCGACCTTAGACTTCCACTCATCCTCGTGCTAGTACTCTCCCTCGCCCTACCCTTCGTCCTCAGTCACTGCTCGCCCTCATACTTAGGCACGTCCTCCCTCACGCGTGATGTTGCCTCACCTCAGTGCACACTATCTTGATGTTTTATACAATTTTCAAGACTATGAATTACAGATGTACAAGCTGTAAATGGACGCATGTATTCTTGGAAAATAATGGGAACTTCGGAATCATGTTGACCACACTGGCAATAATCGTTTTCTAAGTACTTTATTTTGAAGATCCGTCAAGTGATGCATTTCTGTCATGCAGTGCAAGGATTACCTGATGGTTGAGTAAGCCATTACCTGACGGCGATGTGGCCTTAGTGGTGAGGTGAGCGTTACCTGAGGGTGCGGTGGGTGTGGTTGGTGACGGTGAGGTCTAAGATGACGGCGCGACAGATGGTCCTCGAGTCGCCCCACAACCCCTGCAGGAGTTGGTCCTCCGCTGACTGGTCATGGATCTGTCGGTTCCCCTCACCCGGGTGCTCCTGCGTTGAGTCCTTCTGAGTAGCAGGCTCATGATTGTGAGACAACAACCCTGTCTCCAGCACAACACCTGCCTGGACGCCGTCAGACATTCGCCTAATATAAACAAGAAAACACTTGTATCCTTTCATCTTCACTCTAACATCATCTTCATGGAGGATTATCAGAATGAAATCCAGCCTGTGTGGATCCAGAGGGCACTCTGTCCTTAGACACGATGTGGACGTGGGTGCCTTATGGAAAACACCACAACGAACACAGGGTCTCCAGGACACCACGAGTGAGGAGGCATTATATGCGACCCACGACATCATGTCGTACCCAGGGTAGCACAAGGTCTTCAAACGTGCAGTTGCACGAACGCTACAGCAGGACTCGTGAGCATCCTTGAGGGAGAGTGTGAATGAAGGGTTGGTTCACAGTTTACCATGAAGAGGGACGTGTTCAGAGGGGGATCAACCTAACAACAACAAAAAAATAAACGCCAAATGGGAAAGTCTGACAATACTAAGAGCAAACATATTTTTGATGTTCTCAAGAGATCGCAAGGTCATAGAACTTCCTGAGGATCACTGGGAAAGGAGAAAAGCTGCTGGAATGCCCCCAAATGATGTTCAGTGTGTCTCTCAGAAAACAGCCCACAGGTCAGGACATAAGATTGAACGCCTTCATCTCCACTACACACCGTGATAGTCAACATAATCTGAGAGGAAGGAGATTCCTTCATCTATAGCTTCGAGATTTATTCGATAACGATATGTTTAGAAACGAGCACAAGAGCATCAGTGGAATTTCTTTTATTTCCTATTGCTCGTATATCCTAAGTCGAGCATTTGAGAGATGCCAATCACTTACCTGAGAAAGAGACAGACCCACCTCAAGATCTTGGAAAAGACAGGTGAGTAGTGTGTGGTGGTGATGAGCACCAGGTGACAACCAGACAGGCGCTCCTCCACCAGGTGACCCAACAAGACTTCCACCTCCACACCCTCCTGCTGACCAGCTGTGACCACAGCCATCATCACGCAGCTCACCGCCATCAGCACAAGAGATCCTCTTGACGCCATACGGGTCTTTCCTCCTGATGATGGATATATATATATATATATATATATATATATATATATATATATATATATATATATATATATATATATGTATATATCTGCTGGTGTCCACAAAACATAATGAGAAACTAAAAACGACTGACTTCAATATTCTACATACCTGCCAGTTGAACGGGTCAAGAGAGAGGAGGCAAAGTCTCGATCAGTTTGGAGAAGCTCAATTGTCAGCTTGGAGCAGCACAGGCGTCAGCTTGGAGCAACTCAGGCGTCAGCTTGGAGCAGCTCAAGCGTCAACTTGTAACAGCTCGGGGCGTCACTAAGGTCCGTGCAGGTCTACCCCTTCCTCTGCCTCTCTGCCGCAGTGCCTGTCACCTCCTTCCTGAGCTAAGCAGGCCCTACCAGGCCCCTCCAGCCTGGCAACCCACCCAGTCACACATTATGCATATAGCCACTCGCACATGCACACGTTAAGACATTGGGACGTATGTATACACACGTATGATTGGCCGAGCACTTGCCTTTACACACACACACACACACACACACACACACACACACACACACACACATTTGCTTACAAATACACGAACACATACGTGTACAAACGCACACATACATAATTGAACACTTCTTTTTCCACGTATGTTTCCCCAGTTCCAGCGAACAATGGCTTCTTTTGTTCGCATCTGATCTCTAGCTGCCATGCATAACGTACTGGAAACGAAGACTTTCCCTATCTACAGCCAAGCTCAGGAGTCCTCTCCTTGGATTTCCCCTTATCCATTCCAAACGCTACCCCGTTCCACAGGAAACAGAACAAATGCATGAAAGAGAAGAAAAAAAATAACATATACATTCTCTCAAACACACACACGATCCCCACCGTCTGCATCAGCGAGACAGCGTCAGAAAACAGAAGAAAGGCCACATCCGCTCACATCCATATACGAGCTGGCATGTGTAATGCACCGAAACCACACTTACCTTTCCACATCCAAGCCCTAAAGATCTTTCCATGGTTTAACCCGGACGTTTCACATCCCCTGGGTCAGTCCATTGACAGCTCGTTGATCCCAGTATACCAAATCCTTCCAATTCACTCTATTCCAAGCACGCCTTTCACCCTACTGCATATTCAGGCTCCAATCGCTCAAAATCTTTTTCACTCCATCCTTCCACCTCCAGTTTGGTCTCCCCGCTCTCCTCGTTCCCTCCACTTCTGACATGTATATATCATCTTTGTCCATCTTTCCTTACTCATTCTCTTCATTTCAACACACCCTCTTCTGCTGTCTCAACCACACGGTTTGTATTACCACCCATCTCTCGATCAAACATATTGTCCTAAAACATTTCTTATCCAACACATCTGTCTTCCCTCACACAACCTCATCTACAACCCATACTTCGCAACCAAATGATAACGCTGGTACCACCATTCCTTCAAACATACCTGCCTTCTTTGCCCTCCCAGTTAACGTTGCCTCTTTCCACACAGTTATCAGTACTTGTTAAATACACTGGGTGATTGTAATGTTCTGTTCTGTGTGGCGTTGTTTCTCATTAGGTAGTGACTAGTTTTCTTGCTGTGGTGAGGCATGATGATGTTAGGACGATGTTCAAGGGTGTTGCAGGTAGTGTTCCTAGCTATCATATCCATCAAGATAAGCCAGTCAGGCAGGAGATATGGTGGGGTTTCTTTTATCTGTAGAAAACGCAGTAAACAGTTCACCGTTGTTGTTGGTTGAGATAAACTGGTCGAGTCTGGTCGAGCACACCAGACTCTTAATCAATGACACGAGAAAAAAATTGACTGAAATCTGCTTGAGACTTTAGTGTCTTCTTGGTGGAGGAGGTCCAATGATGAAGAGCTTTTGATAACCACGACACAACTGGGTTCTGATACCGTTCAGGTTTTACCTCTCGAGGGTACAATGTCCCTCCAACGTACACACGAACTTTCCCAAATCAGTTGACTTACGGTGAACACGTAGGATATATATATATATATATATATATATATATATATATATATATATATATATATATATATATATATATATATGTATTCATTTATCTTTTTATTTATTTTGCTTTGTCGCTGTCTCCCGCGTTAGCGAGGTAGCGCACTAAACAGACGAAAGAATGGCCCAACCCACCCACATAGACATGCATATACATAAATGTCCACACACGCCAATATACATCTATACCTATACATCTCAATGTATACATATATATACACACACAGACATATACATATATGCACATGTACATAATTCATACTGTCTGCCTTTATTCATTCCCATCGCCACCCCGCCACACATGAAATAAAAACCCCTTCCCCCGGCATGTGCGCGAGGTAGCGCTAGGAAAAGACAACAAAGGCCACATTCGTTCACACTCAGTCTCTAGCTGTCATGTATAAAGCACCAAAACCACAACTCCCTTTCCACATCCAGGCCCCACAAAACATTCCATAGTTTACACCAGACTCTTCACATGCCCTGGTTCAATCCATTGACAGCACGTCGACCCTGGTATACCACATCGTTCCAATTCACTCTATTCCTTGCACGCCTTTCACCCTCGTGCATTTTCAGGCCCCGATCACTCAAAATCTTTTTTACTCCATCTTTCCACCTAAAATTTGGTCTCAGACTTCTCCTCGTTCCCTCCACCTCTGACACATATATCCTCTTGGTCAATCTTTCCTCACTCATTCTCTCCATGTGACCAAACCATTTCAAAACACCCTCTTCTGCTCTCTCAACCACACACTTTTTATCACCACACATCTCTTACCCTTTCATTACTTACTCGATCAAACCACCTCACACCACACATTGTCCTCAAACATCTCATTTCCAGCACATCCACCCTCCTCTGCACAACAATATCTATAGCCCACGCCTCGCAACCATATAACATTGTTGTAACCACTATTCCTTCAAACATACCCATTTTTGCTTTCCGAGATAATGTTCTTTCCTTCCACACATTTTTCAACGCTCCCAGAACTTTCGCCCCCTCCCCACCCTATGATTCACTTCTGCCTCCATGGTTCCATCCGCTGCCAAATCCACTCCCAGATATCTAAAACACTTCACTTCCTCCAGCCTCTCTCCATTCAAACGTACCTCCCAATTGACTTGACCCTCAACCCTACCTTACTCTTATTCACATCTACTCTCAGCTTCCTTCTTTCACACACTTACCAAACTGTCACCAGCTTCTGCAGTTTCTCACCCTAATCAGCCACCAGCGATGTATCATCAGCGAACAACAACTGACTCGCTTCCCAAGCTCTCTCATCCACAACAGACTGCATACTTGCCCCTCTTTCCAAAACTCTTGCATTCACCTCCCTAACAACCCCATCCATAAACAAATTAAACAACCATGGAGAGATCACGCATCCCTGCCGCAAACCAACATGTACTGAGAACCAATCACTTTCCTATCTTCCTACACGTACACATGCCTTACATCCTAGATAAAAACTTTTCACTGCTTCTAACAATTTAACCTCCCACACCATATATTCTTAATACCTTCCATAGAGCATCTCTATCAACTCTTATCATATGCCTTCTCCAGATCGATAAATGCTACATACAAATCCATTTGCTTTTCTAAGTATTTTTCACATACATTTTTCAAAGCAAACACCTGATCCACACATCCTCTACCACTTCTGAAACCACACTACTCTTCCCCAATCTGATGCTCTGTACATGCCTTCACCCTCTCAATCAATACCCTCCCATATAATTTCCCAGGAATACTCAGCAAACTTATACCTCTATAATTTGAGCACTCACTCTTATCCCCTTTGCCTTTGTACAGTAGCACTATGCAAGCATTCCGCCAGTCCTCAGGCAACTCACCGTGAGTCATACATACATTAAAAAACCTTACCAACCAGTCAACAATACAGTCACCCCCTTTTTGATGAATTCCACTGCAATATTATCCAAACCCGCTGCCTTGCCGGCTTTCATCTTCTTGATAGCTTTTGTTACCTCTTCTCTGTTTACCAAATCATTCTCCCTAACACTCTCACTTTGCACACCATCTCGACCAAAACACCATATATCTGCCACTCTATCATCAAACACATTCAACAAACCTTCAAAATACTCACTCCATCTCCTCCTTACATCACCATTACTTGTTATCACCTCCCCATTAGCCCCCTTCATTGATGTTCCCATTTGTTCCCTTGTCTCATGCACTTTATTTACCTCCTTCCAAAACATCTTTTTATTCTCCCTAAACTTTAATGATACTCTCTCACCCCAACTCTCATTTGCCCTCTTTTTCGCCTCTTTCCCCTTTCTCTTGACCTCCTGCCTCTTTCTTTTATACATCTCCCACTCATTTGCATTATTTCCCTGCAAAAATCGTCCAAATGCCTCTCTCTTCTCTTTCACTAATAATCTTACTTCTTCATCCCACCACTCACTACCCTTTCTAATCTGCCCACCTCCCACGCTTCTCGTGCCACAAACATCTTTTCCACAAGCCATGGTTGAAGTGAAACCCCTTAATTCAGTCATTAATGACACACCTAGGCCAATAGACTGCCAAGCATACTTTGACAACTCACCTTCCCATAGGCTAAGGAAAGGCCAATAACCTTATTGCATTTAATACCTGAATAAGATGACACGAGTCCACATAACATGATGATTGAATGTGTGTAGGGGCGCGCAGTCACTGCAATATCTTAACATCTAAATGGTTGCAACACTACTAACATAATAAAACATGCATGGGTCCGTGCACATTATTACACTGAATATCTACGGCTACTCACAATATCAGAAATAATGTGATATATATATATATATATATATATATATATATATATATATATATATATATATATATATATATATATATATATAAAATGTGTGTGTGTGTGTGTATACATTCGCCATTTCCCCCGTGAGCGAGGTCGTGTGTAGAACAGATGACTTAGCCTTAGAGATTAAAAGGTCCTCATTTGGCTCTTTCCTCTGTTCTTTCTTTAGGAAAGCAACACAGGAAGGGAAGACTTCGGGTCTTTTGCTCCCGCCCCTCTCAGTCGCCTTCTACGACGAGCAGGAGATAATGTTAAAGCATGTCCATTCTTCCCTATTCCCCAAGGGATAACAAGAATGCTAATCCTACCGTCCATGATCGTGCAGCAGTTCTGCCTGGTTGAGATATCGCTCTCGTTCCCTCATGCTAATTCTATAACAGTGCTCCTCGTCAGCCGAAAAATTACTTAAAGGGTAACACCTTTTGCCGTTCACGGCTTGTGGAGGGTATAGTTTCCTGCCCCCCGGCAAAGCGTTTTCATGTCCTTGTATTTCAAGGTGAAGCCTCACTCTAGAAATAATCTGATAGCATGAGAAGTCGTCAGGGAGTTAGGAGACGGATACATATGATTTATTCATGTTGTAAAGGATAAGAAACCACGGCATGCAGGTGTGGAGCATGCAAGTCGACTTCGCGCACACACCCCCACTCACACACCTTACATATGATTGGTTTCTTGCGTGACTTTGACATTATCTGGACCACGGCAAGCCACTGTGTCACGTACTTACTGACTGGCAACGTAAGAATGGCCCTTTTTGATTTTTGTTTCTTCTTTTACGCAGCTAAGCTTTGCAACTCTCTCATTTTGCCCTCTCCAGTGTTTTTCCAAAGACTTACAACCTGATCCCTATTGGAACGGCAAGTTTTCCCGCCTCCTCTCACCAAAGTCTTTGTGTCAAACTTCTGTTTCTTTGACGTACTTGACTTTGTGGCTCTTTCTTACATTTCACTTATGGTCTGGCCTCGATCAGGACTCTCATTTAGGACTGTAAAATTCGGTTTGAGAAAAAAAGAAAATCTAACATCATTCCTAATCAAAGTTAAACTGCAATTTTACAGCTGACAGTTTTTGTCATAGGTGTTTAAAACTCCTAAAACTTGTTTGTACCGTAAACCCACCAAAGTTGGCACTGTCGTAAACCAAAGATTCTTGTCGACGCGGAGAGTTTACGAGTTGAGAAAAGTTTACTAACTTTACCAATTATTAGGGTTCTTATACCAGTCCAGCGGAGGTATCCCCCGTGCATGCGTAACGTATTCAGATGAAGCGAGGATGATGATACAGAGCATAGAGATTGGCTGTTCTCTAAGGCAGTTTTTTTTTCAGAAGGGTTACATAAATACAACAACTATGAACTAACTAAACTCTTTTCGATCATTTAAAGACGGTGAGTCAGTCCCTTCGTGTAGTCATTCGGGTCCCTTGATCTTCCACTTTTGACACAATCTGTATAAAGGGTCTGGAAAAAAAAGGCAATGTATATGTATGTATTGTGCAGTTGCCGTTAACTTGGGTTGCTTAAGTCCATCTTCCGCTTTTGACACAGTCTGTATAAAGGTCTGGAAAAAAAAGGGGGAAATGTATATGTATGTATTGTACAGTTGCCGTTAACTTGGGTTGCTTAAGTCCGTCCAGAAGACATTCTTTGGCTTTCCGCGACGAAGAATGGTCTAGCCATTAGTTTTCGAGCTTCATTCTTTCTTATTCCAAAGGTTTTGGTCCTGGAATGCTTTTTTAGGCCACGAGTCAGTTTCTCGTCCACACTCACGTCATACGTTTTCATATGACAACATTTTCGGACGTGGTATCAAGCCGAAGCGAAATTGCCTGGGGGCTTATTTGAGTGCTAATCGATTCAGAGAACAGGATCTTTGACGTTAAGGCAAATCCAAAGTTTTTTAATCCAGTTAATTATGATAAAAGATAATTATCATTATTATCATTATTAGTATTATCATTATTATTATCACTATCATCATTTTTATCATTATTACTAAATAATCATATAGTAATCTACCTTTTCTACTCTGGACTAATGCTTCCAGTATTTCACGACACCTCGATAGTGGCAGACGTCCCGAAAGACCTGCTACACAGGATATTCTGATCTGTTTACATCGTCACTCTCTGACCTCAACACAGATCTGTTGTTGATACACAAACCTGCCTGGCCATATCTCTTCAACGTCACTTTTATTGTAATTATTTTTTACGTAGACTGTCTTTGCGTTATACTGCTCCAGAGATTTGTGAATACTCTCCCTTCTCTCTCTCTCTCTCTCTCTCTCTCTCTCTCTCTCTCTCTCTCTCTCTCTCGATTCATGTCTGGGCTTGATGTGGACTTCTGTTCGCGATTGGAGCCTCCAGCGTGAGGGAAAAAAAAAAGGGGGGGGGAAGGGAAAACAAATAGATAAATAGATTCTAATGTGAATGGCTATGGTACGAGCAGAGTTCTCTAAGATTGTCATTCTTTCAGTTATTGAGAGATAACGGAGAATAAAGGGACATATTCGTGTTCCATAAGTTATTCAGAATACATTTTTATCGAGAGTTGATGATAATCCAAATTTGGTGTCACAAAAGAAAAGAAAATATATGTAAAAGGAAATGCCACTTTCGTACAACTGAAAGAGTCTTATCAGAAGCCTGTGATCGCTTCCCATTTGCATAAATCACCAGGCAAGTGATTTGTAAACATCAAGAACACTCACTGACTTGTGCTCAAAGTGCACTATCACAATAACTCAAAGTTCATAAGACTTGATATATATATATATACATTTTTTTTTTTTTCACACCGCCATTTCCCGCGTTAGCGAGGTAGCATTAAGAACAGAGGCCTGGTCCTTTGAGGGAATATCCTCACCTGGCCCCCTTCTCTGTTCCTATATATATATATATATATATATATATATATATATATATATATATCACTCGTTTCGTTAATGAGACGCGTCTTTACTTCCCCGTCGTCCCGATGGCGTCTGTGATGACGGAGACCACCTTGTCAGCCAGAAGGTTCATTGTGTCGTGGCTGAGGCGATGCGTGTCATAACTTATGGTGTAAAAGCATCTGTCATTGAACGTGAGTAATTGATGCAGGTTAGAGTGCATGAAACTGTGAATTAAGTTGTAGCTGCGCATTTCGGTGAGCTGCAAGTGTTTGTCGTCGCCAGGCTTGCTCTTTGGGAACACCCCGAGGTTAGAGACCGAGTAGTCATGTAGGAGTGGGTGTGGTTTTGTGAAGTAGTCGTCAGGGGACATCCAAGGCTGGGTCATCCGGTTGAAAGCGTCTTGTTCCAGGGCTAGTCCAGATTTGAAGACCGACCTGAGCTCCTTGTGAAGTTGCGTGGCGTACTCCCAGAAGTGCCCCTTTGCGTTTTGATGCAAACGTGAACTGTGAGAAACTGGGGCCGAAAACGGCCCGACTCTATCTTCTGGTGTGTTTTTCAAGAAGGGACGCAGCGACGTGATATGGTTGGTGCTGACTGTATATGTATCCCTCACATTACCCGCCTCTTTCGCCAACTCCACTAATGGCGGTGTTGATCGCAGCCGTCATGAAACTATTGAAACTCACTCCTGCTTGTCGGGCCTTCTGCTGGAGCTGCTTCATCACCACTGACTCAATAATGCGTTCGACGTGCTTCGTAGTTCGTCGAGTGACAACTTCGGGTTGGGGGAAAGTCTCGAACAAGAGCGGCGTCGAGTCAGCTGGAGGTATAGTGCTCGCTACTTCCTGGATGCGTTTGGGATCTTTCATCAAATTCTCTCTCACAGTTACCTTCAGTCGCTGTACTTCTGTATTCTCGTCCAAAAAACCCAGTTGCTTCTCATCCACTGGCCGACCAGCTAGGATATCCTTTAGTGTTTGAATTATACCTCCCAATGTGCGCTTACAATCTATGCCGTCACCCAGGCCGTGGTGCATGTGGAGGAAGAAATGATACTGGTAAGGGAGAGCAGCCTTGGGCTTCTCCTCTGAGCGCGGAGGCACGATTCCCGCGCGTCACTAGCACAAACCTCCACTGCCCTGGGTCCGTGTACGTAAAGGGTTTCTCACTCGCCTTGTTGAAAAGCTCTGACAACTCGGCCTCGTCATCAGTCACCTGTAATCGGAATCATATGTTGCGTTTTGAGAAATATGGGTAACTATTAGCACACTTCTTTTTTGTTCCCAAAATCTTAGTGAAACCGTTTCACTTCACCTAGTGAGAATAGTAGGAATTCTATACTTCTCAGGCAAAAAATCATTTCTTATAATACTATAGCAAGAGGATGGTGTTATATGGAGAAGATGAAATTTATATCTCATTCTAAAAGGCATACTGAAGTCGAATTACCATGAAAAAATACAAGACCAGGAAAGGAGAGTGACAAGAAATGTTTTGCAAACCTCAAGAAGTAAAGTGTCTACGATGATAAACCAGAACATAGTTCATCATCATTCACGAATTTTCGTCTCTCAAGACTTGAAATGTAGATCAGGTGACTCCTTACCTTTGGTAAGATGCTGGAGTGCTCACCAGTACACGTCTGCATGTGAGGTTACGTGAGCATCCCTCAGACAGTGAGGGAAAGCTCAGCTCCAGGGTAAAGCCTTACGTAGGGTGTGGACACACCCATATGTAGACGCTGATAGGACTCGCCAGACTCGTACAATATTGTCGACATCCAACGACTGTATCTCAAGAACTTTCGTGCCTACGACGCAACTACCATAAACATGCTCTTCAGTTGCCCCGCAGTCTCTGCACACACACACACATAATATATGACATATGGTCCCGGCAGGTGGGCGAGACCAGCTTCCTGAGTGCTTCAGAAAGACAGCAGGGGCTCCTGGGGCAGGGATTACGCATGTAAGGGTCTTGTGACTACTGTTACAGGTATCACCAGTAAAGCAGATAATAAACGACTCAAACGGCAGCTGCGATGTTGAAAAATAGACACTTGGGACTGAAATATCTCTGTACGGAAGAAAATATTCGGCAATGAGGAGGTGGGAGGGAGGTGAAGCGAGAGGATAATGAGAGGGCCCCGCAAAGATGAGGAGTATCGGGTCCCCTAGTATGGCCTTCCCGGGCCCCTGGCAAGGTGTGATGCGGCATCGCCCGTATGATCAACTTACATATGACGTCAAGCATTGGAGAAGCAGTGAACACGACCTGTACCACAACAGGAGTACGTCATGGCCAGCTGACTCACCTGGAAGTTCACCTCCACCTTGGACGGCTCGCAGTACCACAGAGCGTTCCCCCTCAGCCTCAAACATACCCGCAAGTTCGGGGATTTCCTGCGGGGATGGAGAGGACCTGCTCACTTGGCTGCTTTGGGGAAGGAGTGATGCGTTGCGAGACGAACTACAGATGGTCGTAATGACCACGACAACAAAGGCAGGAGTAATGGCCAGCATCAGTTGTGTTCTAAATCTTAATCCATCGCACGCCATCGTGAGCTGCCGTCAGGAACAAATAAACACACACACACACACACACACACACACACACACACACACACACACACACACACACACACACACAAGGCCTCCAGCTATCACGTATGATGTACTGGGAACAGGGTGTACCATCCTCAACCTGGCTCCTCACACCACTGTGAGCTCTTCATTTACCCTGGCTCAGCCCACTATCTGCGCGTCAGTCCCTATATACCACATCGCTCCCGTTCTTTCTATCCAACGAACGTCTCTCATTGCCCTGAATGCTTAGGTCCCGATACCTTTAAAGCCTCTCTCTCTCTCTCTCTCTCTCTCTCTCTCTCTCTCTCTCTCTCTCTCTCTCTCTCTCTCTCTGATTTTCGACCCTATAAATTCCTCTGAAAGACGTTAATCAGAATGGAAATGGGGAAAGTCTGCCCGGAGTACTGGACAAAGGTAAAGTCCTATCCCGTCTCAGGGCAAGTCACTTCGAGAATGAAGAGAATGGCGCAAAACCTTGACTGTTAGGGGGAGTATGATGAGGAAATATAGGGGGGAAAAAAAGAAGTCTCATCTCCTTTCATAGGGAGGGAGAGAGACATGATAATCCCATGATAATCATCACCTGGATATGCTGTCTGACAGAGAAAAAGGAGTCATACCGCTGAACGAGTAGAAAGGTCTGTGTGAGGTGGTGCCGCTGCAGAGGCTGGTCCGTGTTGAACGTGAAGCAGAGGCCTCCCTTCCTGGTGCCGTGCCTGTCGCCCGCATCATAGAAGTATATCATCGAGTGTGCTGGCCACAACCACTTGACGTTATCCTCGCTCATGGCCCTAGGAACAGTTTTCTTTTATGTATTGACTCTTAAAAATCCGAGAACTAGGATATTTGCACTTTATGGAATTGTAAATTGATTTTCCTTTTTTTTTTTTTTTCATTCCAATATTCTTTCCATTTTCTACACAAAACATATAACACGTACATCTCCATACCTACCGCCTCTGTTGGGCGAGTCCTGAACAGGGTTGTGGCGGGTGACGGAATTTGTATCTACAGGTGGCTGCCCTGAAGGTCCTGACGGAGGCATTGCCGGGCACAGGTTCGTGCCGATGCAAGTAAGCGGAGGAGCATATCCTCAGCAGGCACTGGGAGGCTCTCGTTATCCGAATCATCCTACGTCGATCCCTAAAAGTCGTAATATGATTTAGCCATTAGCTTAGGAGTCATCTAATTTTAGACTATTAGAGGTGAAGGCTTTTTCTCGTATATATACCAGCCTAATGCCGGAAGGTATTCCTGTGTACAGATTACATGACCCTACACATATTGTTACACACACACACACACACACACACACACACACACACACACACATAAAAGCTGTCAAAAGTACGATAACTATTCCCCATACACTGATGCTAGTAATTCACCTACTTCCTTGGCGAGATAGAAATTGCTTGAGTGATTTATTCTTAGGAAAACATGTCATTGTTGAACGGGTAGGGTTGTCACAGCATTATGGGAGATATGGAAACTGAAAACGGTAGGGATGAGTGGGTGCACCACTGGACAATACCGTTCCGATGTTCAGGGTGTGGTGCCCAGGGAGTATAGTGGTCAAGAATGGTGTGGAGGAAGCTAGGAAGGGTCGTAGTGGTGGTGCTAGAGGGTGTGGTCACCTGGTGTGGGGTGGAGGGAAGAGAATGATGGTGATGAGGGAGGAATAGGTGGTCAGGGGGGGAGGGGGAGAATAGTGGTGGTGAAGAAGGTTGTGGTGACCAGAAAGGTATAGGGTGACTCCAGTGATAGCCTGGGCAGGGTGCTGGAAACCTATGACGTATCGACCTGCAAAAACTCGTATCAGAACTAAAAGTATTTTCAATGCCCCGAACACCAAACTAACTCCCTAATACCTTGGAATAAACAACACAACATTAACTAATAAACCCTAGAGCAGAATAGTTTCAACACATACACCTGGTACACCATGAATGATCTCAGTCCAAAACGCAATTCAGAATCTTTCTATTATCAAAATATCATACATAATATATCACTGCTAAGTAGATAACTGTAGTTATATAGCAGATCACAGTACATAATAATAGTAGATCAGAGCATCCTCCCGCCACTGGACACCCACCGGTCAAAGGGAACGCACCGCTTGTACCACCAACTGAAACCCACTCGTGGAAAAATTACCACAGCGCACATAACCCCAAGGCCCACACGTCTTATACTCCTAATATTCGCAGTCATAATTACCCTAAGATAGATACACAATACTTAAACATACCTTTGCTACGTTTACAAGGTCCAGATTCACATGCAAAAGCATAGGTTACCACATCCGATAACACTCACATCGGAACTGGGCCACACTTGTCACTTAACATATCTGCCACACAAAATCAACCATGATACCCTATCAGCCGCTAGTCTAGTCCTCAGTCCACGTTCCCAGATACTATTTATTAATATTAGAACTATCACCACATAACCACCATATATACAGGGTCAAATCAAATACAGCGTAATACGGTGTTCATGTTATGCAATCTCTATGAAAACGTATCGTACAGTAGTACCAAATAAAAACAACCACTTTCCAGTACTGCAACGATCAAACTCCCGCCAAATTTGAATTCTACATTAACGTCTTTGACGATACAGAAGGGAGGGTGAGATTGGTGGTGGCGAGGTAGGACATTGTGGCCAGGGAGGAAGGAAAAGAGTGATGGAAGTATGGTTGCCAGGGAGGGAGCGGTGATGAGGGAGGGTGTGGTGGCCGGGGTGGCAGGGCATGGGTGAGGGAATGCGGTGGACAGGATGGGATGCTGTAGTGGTGGTGATGAGATTAAAGTGTGGCAGTACTCCGCAGGAGCTATCATGAGAGGAGCCCTATTTTCTCAGTACCTTGTTGACACAACAGTCTCCATTATCAAGTTCGCTTTTCTTCCGACACTGAGATTGTATGGTGGTAGTGTACTGGAGTGTTTAATCCGAGAGAGGGGCACGGAAATGCATTAAACCACAACAATACTTATTGGATAGGATGTATAAGGTGAGGTAACAGACGGCAACAGGCTACTGAAGGTGCAGGATTATGGTGAAGAAGAGGTTAAGTAAGGCAGGTCGAGTAATACAAGACAGGCTTGGCATGGGTCCTGTGATGCTGGTGACGGTTAGGGATGCAGGAGTGCCGCAGGCGTGGCCGTAGGTCCCTTGTTGTTATAGCTGCTGCTCGTGACGGGTGGAGGCAATGTCCCACGCGAGTCCTGCTGAAGGTGGACATCGGAGATGAGGCACCACAGTGAAACCTGCCAAGATGAAGTGTCAGGAGTCACGCTGGGACGTCTGCTGACGGAGACGCCCTAAGGACGGCTTGAATCTGGACTCGCATCGCCAAGACTTCAGGTACCGAAGTAGTACACTTGTCTAGTGGTGAATCAACTGCCTGCCTGGCTGGTTTGCTGCGGTGATTCCCGGGTATTTAACAAGCGGTGAGATCAGGTCTATAAGGGGTAGCAATTCTCAAAGGGAATTGGAGACATTGAAACCGAATGTTGCAAGCTTCTGATCTTTCTCCTAATGATAGACTTGAAGATAAGTCCGTGAGAGCGGCGCTTTTTGTGGAATGGGTCAGGTGGTCTATAATCACAGCTGCAGCTTTTGATCTGCTACCGCCCACATCGGGTGTCAGGGGTTAATGTTGCAGGTGCAGATGTGTTGGCTAGGCCACCAAACACATTCTTCCGAGGACTGTTAAAGTCAGGTGAAATCACAGGCTGTCACACAGTCAGTAACAACGTCAGTAAGATGACCTTGATCACAGCACAATTGGTCTCGATAATAGAAAAATTATGTCGCCGGAAAAGACATGCCATCGCGATAGAATTATCAGTGAACAGCAAACGAATTCTTTTTATGATAACCACGGAATATAGATAACATCCAGAATGCGATACGAATAAATTTTACCAAAACTGCATCACACGAAAGGGAACAATATATAATAGTAACAAATCCCTCATACCCCGATTCGATTAGCAACTATCAAAATAAAAGTAGAAATCAGTTTCATATCGTATATCAAGTTCTACTAATAGGATGGTTAAGAACACGACTAGGATCTAATGACCAGTGATTTCATAGATACTAGGCTTTACTGACCTGTGATTCATAGGAAAATAGTTTATTGAAATTACCTCCAAGCAGTCTTGCCGCACGTCTGTTTATTTATCGATGAATGTCTGATAAAACCTCCTCAAGATAAGTTTTATAGTCATATTTAAATCATGATACAGTCATGACCAGCAGAACTGAACTAACCAGCATGACTTTTTTTTTTTCTTCATCTCATCAGACATATATACTTTAGCTTCCCTTCTTGAATTCAGTTACCTACACATTTGTAAAATGCTAGTCATTTACGTTTATCGTTCATTTAAGTGTAAGTAATTACGACATCACCCCTTCTTTTAAGGGTGTATGATCGTCCCACAGGCCCTTTAAATCAGAACTCTGAAATAATGGCTTCTGTTAACAGAAGTCGTTAAGTATATATACTGGCCTCATTTACAACGTGATTCTTTGAAATCACTAAGATGTGTATTTACCAGACACGCGTTGTACAACATCCTACCAAAACCTATTCGAAGAGAGAGAGAAAATAAGTACATTCTAATACTTTTTGTACAGACCACACACACACACACACACACCATAAATGGGCTACACTTGTCACTAACATAGTGCTAAACTAAAACAACCATGATAGCCTATCAGCCGCTGCTGGTCCACTCCTCACAGTCCAGGTGCCCAGAAACTGTTTTTTGATATCAGAACTATCACCACATAACCACCACATATACAGGGTCAAATTAAATACAGAGTAATATGGTGTTCATGTTATGCAATCTCAATGAAAACGTATCGTATAGTAGTAGTACCAAATAAAAACGACTAATTTCTCATATATTACATGTTTCTTGATCGTAATGATCGTCATGCTTTTTGTAGGCAGAATCGATAAGTTATCGGGCTAAGTTATCGAGATGTCGACACACTTTCTCTTAAGTGTCTTGCTTGTTGGTGGATCAACTTAATGTCACGTCTTCAGCAGAGTCTTTCTTTCACCATTCCTACATGGCGCAGTGAGGAGCACCAAGGAGTGGTGTAACAATACTAACTTAGCGACACAATATATTGCTAGTCACCGCAGGAGCGCATAACTAACTCCACCCGGGTAGGTCTGAGGTCATGGTAAACCACATACGATCGCTGACACTCAAGGAAGGCGTATGGCCCACACAATGCAGATAATGACTCGTAGTGATTGTGCTTTGCCCAGGATGGCTGCTTAAGTCCTGATACACACTGTTCCTCAGCTACCGCTCCGCTCACGCTACGGTCATCCCAGTCCACTCTTGTCACAGAGTGTTTAAGCGTCAGTGTATCTGGCAGTGGGAGAAGATGGACTTTTATTCGTCTGAATTCGCTAGGATTTCCATATCCCTAGACGAGGAAGAAGAAACAAACAAAATAGGGAGTGGAAAACTTGGCTGCCTCCATCCAAAGTTGAAGATGTTGGAGGAGAGGAAAATGAGGGGGAATTTCACACCCTCTATCGTCATCTGATCGATGATGAAGGCAAATTCTTTCATAATCTCTCATGGTTGGTTTCTTGGGGCTCATGGGGTAGGATGGAGAGACAGCCTCCCACCTCACCGATGACCGGGCCGAGACTGGAGCGAGACCGTTGGGGAATGCACACTGTCGCTCTTGCTCCAGTCACGGTCTGCTCCCGCTCCGCTCAAAATATCTTTTGGATGACTGTTGCTTGCGCGTGATCGGAGCGAAAGCGAACCGTGAGCGATAGTGTGTATTTCCCCATTGAAATATATGTAATGATATCTAACTGGAGCGAGAGCTAACAGTGAGCGGAGCATAGTGTTCATCAGGCCTAACACTGCCCTCCTCAGGACCCCTATTTGTTAACCCGTTCCCCGCCACCGGTGAATCCTTGTCCCCACAACCAGCGTCCCAATGCTCGGCAAGCCACGCAAGCAAGGAGAGAGACATCGTCCGTTAACTTAAGAGGTGATGGGGCAGTCAGGTCTCGCAGACACATCAGCTTTTGAGATTGGCAACTATGATGGAGGTCTAGTAACAGCTCGCCCTTCAGCAGGCCGCCGACGAGCGCCGAGAGTTGCAAGCACAGCTCCTGCAGCAGCAACATCAGTTTCAAGACATGATGTAGACGATGCTGGTAACGCTCCACAGTCGCCAAGCAGAATACGGCCGGCACGCCTCGCCATCACCGCACCACCCACTATCACCCGCACCTCACAAGCTCACGTTTAAACGTCACTCCGCGAATTTGTGTCGTGCAGTCATGCTTGATCAACGTACACAGAACTTCTGCAGCTGAAAAGTCACCCATAACGCATACAACTAGCACACCTCCGCTCCTCTCTCGCACCACTCTGGCCCACGCCATCAGGGTTACCGAAGATTCGCCAGCCGGGGAAGTGGACGACATCCTCCAGCTCGTCATAGCCCACCTCAAACGCCTTCGCAACGTAGCCTTACGTCGAGTCGTATTCACTAAAGGATACTGCCGGTCTTATACAGTGGAGGATTCTGCGACATCTCTGAAGGGCACATTTGGTCAAAGTCACTGAGTCTATTGGCTCACAGTTGTTTTGAACGGCAACTAAACGAATGGCAACCTGAGGTTATTTAATTAAAGCTGAGAAGTACAATTTATGATAGGCCGCTCAATTTTCATTTTTCTGCTCTCTCTCTCTCTCTCTCTCTCTCTCTCTCTGGATACGGTGACCATTATGGACGAGCACTGCCCGAAGATCCGAAAACTATTCAAAGGGTACATACCCTTTCTTGAATCTGAAAAAAAAGAATTATTATAATGTAACTGATTTAATCATCACCTTTTTGCAAGGTATTTCCCAGGCGCTTTATGCAAATAATGCGCACACACAAACGAATCTTGTCTGTAAACAAGGATTTGTTGAGCTCGGAGTAAAGACCAGGAACACCAACAGCGAACAGTCTAGGCAGCGAGCAAACTGCGGCAACCATCTCGAGAGCAAATATGGGCACATGGTTGGCGAACATTTGAATCTATTGCTGAAGCTATTGATATAAAATGAAAATACATATCGTTGAACATCTTCCTGCAACTCAGCTTCTTTTTTCTGAAAATAGCTCTAAGATATGAATGAGGGATATTAATAAAAGACATTACCCAATTTGAGAACGAAGGAAAAGGCTTTAATGTACGGTGAAAGTGAAAGGCTCTGTTTTATATATCTAGTTGACGTTGATTAATCAAATATTTTCTACGATCACCTTAACCCTCTACATAATCATCGACGTGATTTCGTCTGCTAAAAGATAGAATTAATTATGGCTCAACACTTGTAAATCGCGACTACTTTTACGAATCCATGTTTTCCTCTACTCCCATAAGTTACATCTATTGTGTCCTGTAACTTAATAATTATCGATTGAGATAGATTAGGAAATTGATATTACAAGTTATAATGGCATATTGATCAAAAAAAAAATACAAAATAGACAAGTTTTCGGTGCAGAGAAAATATAGGGTTGCAGTAACAATAATAATGTGACTTTCGTGGAATTATACACTTCTCGTAATAGAAAAAAAAATTAGATAAGGTAAAGCTTTCTAAGTTTTTGAAATACTTTATGTGACATTTGCTGATGGCCTTGTGTTACAGATATTGAGCTTCGATCAGTTACCCTGAGTCTGCACAGCATATGGACGGAGGCGTTGCTGAAATACCGTGTCGCAAAAGAGAAGGGCTGCTGTGGGTTTCCGTCGACAGATAAGCGGTTTGGGACTACGTTTTTACTGCAAGCGGGAGACAACGTTTGCGGATTCCCGTGGTGTTACTTCAAGAATCAAGCGATGATGAAGTCTCAGTGGAACCCCCCCTGCCTGCGGTACTGTATGATAACTAGGAGTCTCATGGAGTTGATACCGAAGAAGGTGACAAAGGAGATCCTCCCATTGGGCTCCTGGCAGAGAGATGTATGAGCCAGTCGCATAGCAAAAGACGTGTTTAGAGAGCAAGTAATCGCACTTGTGTCTGGCGCTTGTGGACTAACCTGGTTGCCACTTGGGTAACGTCACACCAGGATGAGTATCATACCCACGGGTGATTCCCGCTCTGAAGGGTAGGGGAACCACGCCAAGGTAATACATACGTGAGGATTGCGGGGGCTATGATCAACTAGATCACGCGAGCGATTTTTCGTCGTTGACATGACTAACAACACTGAATCATCATATCTGTATATCGGTCTACTTTTGGTATTTTCAGTCATCTAAAATTTAGAACTTAGAAGTGAAATCATACTGAAAATCGAAGGAAAAATATTGATGAATTAGATTATTTTGAATTCCTTATAAAGTAATTAAGTTTGATAGTTATTATGTTTGCAAGCGATTATTTGCACTTATTTGTTTACGGTGAATAGGTTTATCATAAATACTTGCTGGATGTACTCAATTACACACAAAAAGTAAGAGAAAGTGTTCGCCATTGTATAGGTAAATGAAATAATAGAGATGAAATCTGCAAGTAATTGTGAATATATCTTGAAATAAAAAAAAAATCTATTTTCTTTTGATATTTGATCTATTGCTAGATATACAGTAGTAAATTAATTCTACATGAATTTAATTTCTTTCATGATTTATGTTCTAGGAAAGACTAATAATTTTTCACTTCACTACGGAGGAAATCACTTCTCCAGCATGACGTCTACGTTTGTGTGTTGTTTGCTGGATGTGGTCGCTGACGTGATGGTTCGCTAGGGAGGTGTACTTGTGTCAGGACCACTTTGTTATTGTTGATGATTAGGGGTCGGGTACTGAAAGCATCACAAGACTTGATGGAAATTATCAAAGTTTAATATTGTCCGAGTGATTTATCAGTATCCGCATAATACAAATAGTCCTCTTGCAAAGACAGACTAATAGGAGACAATATTCAGTATAGAGGTAAGTGCTGTGAGTTTGCAAAAATTTATTACCACTTCTGTTTGGTCTTATTATTGTTATAGTCCTAAAAGTTCCAAATGTAACCCGATTAATTCCAACTGGTAATCTGTTAGACAGGGATGGTGTTTGTTGTGTTGATTCCAGAAATGTTCGAATTGATACATTTAGTGAAAAAGTTAGTCAGAAGCCATTTTGAAATTCTGGAAATTGGTATTTTGACTGTCCACGCTTTAAAATCTAGGAACAGTAAACGGTAAAGTTTGGTAAGAAACACCATTTTTACCGGTTGTTTTTCTCGAATGGATTCTTTGTTGGTACTAGAAGGAATTATATAAGAGTATGGGATTTAACTCTTCTGCTGTTTAAAAGTATCTATCGATATTGATTTACTCGTTAGTGGTAGGGTCTTGAGGAATAGGGAAAGTGGGGTTAATGAATAATAATATGGTATTTGGAATGTGGAAATAAAATGATATACTGTTTAAACCAGAAAGACTGGATTTGTGATATACATCTTGATGTTATAATGTATTCTTATAAAAAGAATGTACAGTAGCTATATATATCTGCCATTTTTTTTTTTTTTTTGTAAAATAGCCTTTGAGTTTACATTTTAGGAAATATTTAAGATTCTGACTTTATAGGAGAGATAAGCATTAATTCTAGCTCAGAAACTAGTGTAGACATCTGAACTCAGCAAATATATCTACAAAAGTCAGATTAAGCCAGATTCAAATGTGACAAGGCTTGGTGGCATTCATTGGAATGCATGTATTATAAAGAATAATGGACATTTCTATACTATAAAGTCAAATTATCTTGTTTTATTTCAGCATCACTCATTTTATTTATCAAATACAAACTGAATAAAGCTCTATAGAGGTCAAATATACACTAGGTGAATGATATTGTGAGCCATCTGCTGAAAAGTCACTTTTCTAATGTCCTTGCATGTTGGAAAAGACATTGGGATGCCATAGGCATCCATCATGTTTATTTATTTGCAAGATTTCAACAAAATGTTTAACTACCCAGTGTTATTTTGAGTGATTTTACACCACAATTTTCCTCTACTTTAAAGCCCTGCCCACTGTACAGTAACTTAAAAATGATGGTGTTGCAGTTGTTACACTTAAAATTCCTTACCGTGTATCACCTCTACACATTATGATGTTGCATCACTGAAACTTCCATTGATTTCTGTCTTACAGAAAGTTGGCATCTGGAAACTAGAAAATTACTCGGAAGATTTTATTGGTTTATATCCCTCATGAACAGCCAAAATTGATGTACTCTTATATATTGCTGTAATAAAACCATTTCATTTAAATCCACCCATTTCATTAAACCAGACATCATAATGAAATTTTTGAAACCTATATTTTTTTTGCAACTCTCCAACCCAAATTAGTATATGGTTCAGTAGAGCAAAAATTTTTTATTGTAATAGAAGAATGAGCAAACATTTTTTTTAAACCTCTGATCATCTTCCTTAACTTTCAGGTTATGCATGGAGTTTGAAGAGTTAGAAGATACAGGAAGAGCAAAGAACACTTCCAGATATAAAGATCTATGACACAGCATGGATAGGAGTACTGGTTGCTTTGTGTTCTACGCATAAGTCAGTAAGCATGATGTTGATTTGAATGGGGAAATGTAATGAATACTTTAAAGAGTGAAGGACTAGGTTTCATGTTATCTTAATTAGATGCAGTATTTGGAATATTGTAATAGAATTTTTTGAAACATGGTGAAGGTTGTTTTTGATATGTGCACTGTTTTACTTTCCTAAAAGCTATGTTATAGCGTATACACTATATTATAGACTTTTTGGCAAAGTATAGTTTAAACAATTTGTGAATAGATAAGAAAATTGTATATTGTATTCAAGTACAGTTTTAACATTTTATCAGACAATTGGATAATTTACATATTCAGGTCTTTATTACAGTGTCTGTAGAAAAGTTAAATACATACTTGTGTTATTGATATGATTTACCTCTTTGTTCCCATTTATGTGAGGTAGATCAGATATGTAGATCCTCCTTCCTTACTCATGTGTTACCACATATTTTACGTTATTTAAGCATAGCATCATACAAGATATGATTTTTCTGCAAATTATGAGTATGTAGCTCTTCAGGACTTATTTGTAACATGTACATGCGTTTAGTCTGATTGGCATTATTTATCGTGAGTTTTCCTACCTCACTAATTATAACAGACAGCTAGTAGGAGAATTGCACAGAAGGAGGGCTGATAATCACTCTAAAAAAGAAAGCCTTCAAAATCAAGGCTGACTGTTTAGCATCTCCTTGAATTTTTTTTTTGTTTTTAGACTTTTATATCTTAGATTAATTTTATCATTATTAATGTTGTTCATATTCTTGCTTTTCTCCTTTCTCCTTGGAGGCATATATTTTTGGGCGATTGTCGTTCTGTCAATGTCACATTCAGTAATGAAACTTCCCACACATTCCTCTTGTATCGTAGAAGGCGACTAAAGGGGACGAGAGTGGGGGGCTAGACACCCTCCCCTCCTTGTATTTCAACTTTCTAAAAGGGAAAACAGAAGGAGTCACGCGGGGAGTGCTCATCCTCCTCGAAGGCTCACATTGGGGTGTCTAAATGTGTGGATGTAACCAAGATGAGAAAAAAGGAGAGATAGGTAGTATGTTTGAGGAAAAGAACCTGGATGTTTTGGCTCTGAGTGAAACGAAGCTCAAGGGTAAAGGGGAAGAGTGGTTTGGGAATGTCTTGGGAGTGAAGTCAGGGGTTAGTGAGAGGACAAGAGCAAGGGAAGGAGTAGCACTACTCCTGAAACAGGAGTGGTGGGAGTATGTGATAGAGTGTAAGAAAATGAATTCTAGATTGATATGGGTAAAACTGAAAGTTGATGGAGAGAGATGGGTGATTATTGGTGCATATGCACCTGGGCATGAGAAGAAAGATCATGAGAGGTAAGTGTTTTGGGAGCAGCTGAATGAGTGTGTTAGTGGTTTTGATGCATGAGACCGGGTTATAGTGATGGATGATTTGAATGCAAAGGTGAGTAATGTGGCAGTTGAGGGAATAATTGGTATACATGGGGTGTTCAGTGTTGTAAATGGAAATGAAGAGCTTGTAGATTTATGTTCTGAAAAAGGACTGGTGATTGGGAATACCTGGCTTAAAAAGAGAGATAAACATAAGTATACGTATGTGAGTAGGAGAGATGGCCAGAGAGCGTTATTGGATTACGTGTTAATTGATAGGCGCGTGAAAGAGAGACTTTTGGATGTTAATGTGCTGAGAGGTGCAACTGGAGGGATGTCTGATCATTATCTTGTGGAGGCAAAGGTGAAAATTTGTAGAGGTTCTCAGAAAACGAGAGAGAATGTTGGGATGAAGAGAGTGGTGAGAGTAAGTGAGCTTGGGAAGGAGACTTGTGTGAGGAAGTACCAGGAGAGACTGAGTAGAGAATGGAAAAAGGTGAGAACAAAGGAGGTAAAGGTAGTGGGAGAGGAATGGGATGTATTTAGGGAAGCAGTGATGGCTTGCGCAAAAGATGCTTGTGGCATGAGAAGCGTGGGAGGTGGGCAGATTAAAAAGGGTAGTGAGTGGTGGTATGAAGAAGTAAGATTATTAGTGAAAGAGAAGAGAGAAGCATGTGGACAATTTTTGCAGGGAAATGATGCAAATGAGTGAGAGATGTATAAAAGAAAGAGGCAGGAGGTCAAGAGAAAGGTGCAAGAGGTGAAAAAGAGGGCAAATGAGAGTTGGAGTGAAAGAGTATCATTAAATTTTAGGGAGAATAAAAATGTTTTGGAAGGAGGTAAATAAAGTGCGTAAGACAAGGGAACAAATGGGAACTTCAGTGAAGGGGGCTAATGGGGAGGTGATAACAAGTAGTGGTGATATGAGAAGGAGATGGAGTGAGTATTTTGAAGGTTTGTTGAATGTGTTTGATGATAGAGTGGCAGATATAGGGTGTTTTGGTCAAGTTGGTGTGCAAAGTGAGAGGGTTAGGGAAAATGATTTGGTAAACAGAGAAGAGGTAGTAAAAGCTTTGCAGAAGATGAAAGCCGGCAAGACAGTGGGATTGGATGGTATTGCAGTAGAATTTATCAAAAAAGGGGGTGACTGTATTGTTGACTGGTTGGTGAGGTTATTTAATGTATGTATGATTCATGGTGAGGTGCCTAAGGATTGGCAGAATGCTTGCATAGTGCCATTGTACAAAGGCAAAGGGGACAAAGGTGAGTGCTCAAATTACAGAGGTATAAGTTTGTTGAGTATTCCTGGTAAATTATATGGGAGGGTATTGATTGAGAGGGTGAAGGCATGTACAGACCATCAGATTGGGGAGGAGCATTGTGGTTTCAGAAGTGGTAGAGGATGTGTGGATCAGGTGTTTGCTTTGAAGAATGTATGTGAGAAATACTTAGAAAAGCAAATGGATTTGTATGTAGCATTTATGGATCTGGAGAAGGCATATGATAGAATTGATAGAGATGCTCTGTGGAAGGTATTAAGAATCTATGGTGTGAGAGGCAAGTTGTTAGAAGCAGTGAAAAGTTTTTATTTAGGATGTAAGGCATGTGTATGTGTAGGAAGAGAGGAAAGTGATTGGTTCTCAGTGAATGTAGGTTTGTGGCATGGGTGTGTGATGTCTCCATGGTTGTCTAATTTGTTTATGGATGGGGTTGTTAGGGAGGTGAATGCAAGAGTTTTGGAAAGAGGGGCAGGTATGCAGTCTGTTGTGGATGAGAGAGCTTGGGAAGTGAGTCAGTTGTTGTTCACTGATGATACAGCGCTGTTGGCTGATTCATGTGAGAAACTGCAGAAGCTGGTGACTGAGTTTGGTAAAGTGTGTGAAAGAAGATAGCCAAGAGTAAATGTGATAAGAGCAAGGTTATTAGGTACAGTAGGGTTGAGGAACAAGTCATGTGGGAGGTAAGTTTGAATGGAGATAAAATGGAGGAAGTTAAGTGTTTTAGATATCTGGGAGTGGATTTGGCAGCGGATGGAACCATGGAAGCGGAAGTGAATCGTAGGGTGGGGGAGGGGGCAAAAATTCTGGGAGGGTTGAAGAATATGTGGAAGTCGAGAACATTATCTCGGAAAGCAAAAATGGGTATGTTTGAAGGAATAGAGGTTCTAACAATGTTGTATGGTTGCGAGGCATGGGCTATGGATAGAGTTGTGTGCAGGAGGGTGGATGTGCTGGAAATATGTTTGAGGACAATGTGTGGTGTGAGGTGGTTTGATCGAGTAAGTAATAATAGGGTAAGAGAGATGTGTGGTAATAAAAAGAGTGTGGTTGAGAGAGCAAAAGAGGGTGTTTTGAAATGGTTTGGTCACATGGAGAGAATGAGTGAGGATAGATTGACCAAGAGGATATATGTGTCAGAGGTGGAGGGAACGAGAAGTGGGAGACGAAATTGGAGGTGGAAAGATGGAGTGAAAAAGATTTTGAGTGATCGGGGCCTGAACATGCAGGAGGGTGAAAGGCATGCAAGGAATTGAGTGAATTGGAACAATGTGGTATACCGGGGTCGACGTGCTGTCAATGGATTGAACCAGGGCCTGTGAAGCGTCTGGGGTAAACCATGGAAAGTTCTGTGGGGCCTGGATGTGGAAAGGGAGCTGTGGTTTCGTTGCGTTATTACATGACAGCTAGAGACTGAGTGTGAATGAATGGGGCCTTTGTTGTCTTTTTTAGCGCTACCTCGCACACATGAGGGGGTTGTTATTTCATGTGTGACGAGGTGGCAATGGGAATGAATAAAGGCAGACAGTATGAATTATGTACTTGTGTATATATGTATATGTCTGTGTGTGTATATATGTATATGTTGAGATGTATAGGTATGTATATTTGCGTGTGTGGACGTGTATGTGGGTGGGTTGGGCCATTCTTTCGTCTGTTTCCTTGCACTACCTCGCTAACGCGGGAGACAGCGACAAAGCAAAATAGATAGAGATAACTTTTTGGTGTGATGAATGTGTGATATATTGTTTAGATAGTGCAGATTCACCAGTTATTTCTGGTGAACTGCTTTACTGACAGTCTTCTTATTACTTTTGATACAATTATAGGTTTTAATATTTTTCATCCTGTGAATGGATGTAAACAGCGATATTAAGTTGTACCATTTATAGTGCATGATTGAGTGTATTTTGATGTCAATGCTAATATTCTGACAGGTTTAGCAGGAGTGCCATGGCAGGGTTTGGTTTAGAAGAAATTGGCATCCCGGGAGGGGTGTATCTCAAGGAGTCGTTAACACATTGTACAGATCCTCTGAAGGCTATAGAAGAATTTCAGGTAAGGGTGATTTCTCACCAGTCAGGATTCTTAAGTTATATGAAAAATGCTCAGTGCTGAGTCATCTTTTCTGATAAGCATTTTGTCTTTCTGTAGTCTCATGCAACTTTTTAAACTTTTGCATACTGTCAGCATTTAACAGTTTCATCATTTTACTTTCCTCATGACCTTGGCATCATCTTCAAACATATTTAGATAGGTATGAGTCCAGTTCTTCTGAAAAGTCATTTATATACTTCAGGAATAGTGGTAGTTCCAGGAACAAGCCCTACAAGACCACAAGTGACCCCCTACCCATTATGAGACAACTCTTCTGACATGCATCCCTTATTCCTACCTTATTGGTATTGGTTGTGGCATTCAGGTGTTAATCAAACTTTCATAATGTTTGCATTAGTGAAATTATGTTTGTCTCCCTCATAATGTGTATTTCAGGTAGAGAATGGAATCCTTCTGCCATCGCTGAGACCTATGTTGCATCTTTTGGATCTACATGGAGTAAAACGACTTGATTTTCATAATTCTATCATGGAGGTGAGAAAAAGGATCACTTTCACCATGGATAGACATTGTGTATTAAAATTCTCATGAGACTAGTGATGCAGTTCTAGACGGGTGTGATGTAATTAGTAATAGCTAGAGATTTATACAGTGAAGTTCCAGTCATCTAGGTCATTTAGAACCAGGTCCCATTCAGTCAAATGAGTTTTCTAGTCTAGTTCATCCTTCGCAATGGGGCTATTACAACCACTTTTAACCTATATATAGAATAGATGAATATGAATACATTATGTAATTTAGGTGGATGTTGATATATATTACAGATTCTCATTTTACAGGAACTCCGAGATAAGTTGATTGCTCAGATTACTGAGCTGGGAAAACGAGAGGGCAGAGACAGAGATCGTAAGCTGAAGGAACTGCTTACTAAAAGTTTCCCTGTGATCAAGATTAAGGCTCTTCGTCCTGTTGTCATGTGCATTTTAAAGCACATGTCCCATGTTGAGGATAAATATCTCAAAATATTGGTAAATTTCATCTCCATTCTCATCATTATGTGCATTAGGATTCTGTACTGATACCTTCTGTGATAAATCACCCTTTTAATTTTTCATGTAGCAGCTTCCAGTGCCCTGAATACTCCTCTCTTGTTAAGATATGATGAAAAAGATAACATCATATTTACTGTATTATTGTTTTAGTTGTTAGGTTCCTGGATGAATAAGATTAGCTTTAGTCAGTTTTGAAGTGATGCCTCACTAATTTTAGATATGCATCCCCCAGGTCCTCCAGTTGTGACACTTCAACTTGTGAATTTTCAGCCATACGACACTGTAGAATTTAATTACAAGAGTGCATTGCATTGATTTACAATACCTGTTTTAACTTGCACAAACTTTGAAAAACTAACATATATCACCTTTATATCTTTATTGTCTAGAGAATTTTTTTATATGATAGTTATTTAATTTTTTTTTTTTTCAATACTTGATTGCTGTTTCCTGCAGTAGCAAGGTAGTGCCAGGAAACAGGAAGAAAGACACATCTGGTCACATACACATGTTTATATGTGTTTTTTCATACATATTCGCCATTTCCCACGTTAGTGAGGCAGCATTAAGAACAGAGGACTGATCCTTAGAGGGAATATCCTCATTTGGCCCCCTTCTCTGTTCCTTTTGGAAAATTAAAAAATGGGAGGGAAGGATTTCAGCCTCCTGCTCCCTCCCCTTTTCAATGCCATCTACGACACACAGGGAATACATGTGAAATATTCTTTTTCCTCTATCCCCAGGGATATATATATATATATATATATATATATATATATATATATATATATATATATATATATATATATATATATATTTTCCCTGGGGATAGGGGAGAAAGAATACTTCCCACGTATTCCCTGCGTGTCGTAGAAGGCGACTAAAAGGGAAGGGAGCGGGGGGCTGGAAATCCTCCCCTCTCGTTTTTTTTTTTCCAAAAGAAGGAACAGAGAAGAGGGCCAGGTGAGGATATTTCCTCAAAGGCCCAGTCCTCTGTTCTTAACGCTACCTCGCTGTCGCGGGAAATGGCGGATAGTATGAAAAAAAAAAAAAAAAAAAAAAAAAAATATATATATATATATATATATATATATATATATATATATATATATATATATATATATATATATATATATATATATATATTTATTTGCTTTGTTGCTGTCTCCCGCGTTAGCGAGGTAGCGCAAGGAAACAGAGGAAAGAATGGCCCAACCCACCCACATACACATATACATACATACACGTCCACGCACGTGAATATACATACCTATACATCTCAATGTACACATATATATACACAGACATATACATATATACACATGTACATAATTCATACTGTCTGCCTTTATTTATTCCCATCGCCACCTCGCCACACATGGAATAACAACCCCCTTCCCCCCTCATGTGTGCGAGGTAGCGCTGGGAAAAGACAACAAAGGCCACATTCGTTCACACTCAGTCTCTAGCTGTCATGTAATGATGCACCGAAACCACAGCTCCCTTTCCACATCCAGGCCCCACAGAACTTTCCATGGTTTACCCCAGACGCTTCACATGCCCTGGTTCGATCCATTGACAGCACATCAACCCCGGTATACCACATCGTTCCAATGCACTCTATTCCTTGCACACCTTTCACCCTCCTGCATGTTCAGGCCCCAATTGCCCAAAATCTTTTTCAATCCATCCTTCCACCTCCAATTTGGTCTCCCACTTCTCCTTTTTCCCTCCACCCCTGACACATATATCCTCTTTGTCAATCTTTCCTCACTCATTCTCTCCATGTGACCAAAGCATTTCAGTACACCCTCTTTTGCTCCTCAGCAAGGCAACACCAAGAAACGGACAAAGAAAGACCCATCCACTCGTATACACACATATATACATACTACTCACTCTCCTGTCCTCCCCTCATGCCACATGCCCCACACCCGTGATAAAAACCTCTGCCACTAGCAGCCCACCTTCAACCCCACACATTCTGAGAACCTTCTCAAAGTATCTCCATCAACCATAATAGATGCCTTCTTCAGATCTACAAACACCACGCAAATCAATCTTTTTTTTTTTTTAGATACTTCTCACACACTCTCCATAGCAAACACCTGCTCTACACATGCACTCTTTCTCTCTCTAACACACACACACACACACACACACACACACACACACACCCACCCACCCACCCACCCACCCACCCACCTCCGAAACCACACCGCCCCTTCCCAATCCAACGCTCGTATATGCCTCCACCCTATCAGTCATTGATAAGATGATGAAGTATATCATCTTGATTCAAGGTATATATGTAATTGTGATGTATATGTTAATGACTTCACTAAAAATTACCATTCAGTTTGTATCCCACCAGCTGGCAAAGTACATTTGTTTGGGTTTACTGCAATGCTGTTGCTTGCTGTATCCATGATAAGAGTAGGATTTTCAAATTGTCTGGGAGGAATGTCAAATCATAGGAATACAGATGACATAGGGGATCACGTAGATAACCCTTTTGCCCTACCCTCTCCCTACAAATAACCAACTGTCCACTCCTTCCCACTCCAGCAACATCAAAGTCCCACAGCATTGTGTTTCAATAAATCATATTTTTTTTAAGCAATTGTTTAGTAATCATCTAAATTGTCATGATTGAGAATGGCACTATATATTGGTGGTAAACTACATTCTTTTGGAAACAGTATAGTCCAACCAGAAGGGGAAAGGTTGTGAGAAGGAATGAAACCCCTTGATAGATGGGTATCAGTCATTCAATTTACAATGGATTTGACTTGTCGTACATGTTCAGGAATGTAACCTTATCATAAGTTGAGGTCTTGGTATATTGGACATTTCTAACCCTTTCCAGATTGTGTTTATTTGATTTTGTATCATATATCTTTCTACTACAATTTGCATACTGTATAGTAACATGTTTCCTTCAGGTGAGAGACCGGGAATTATATGAGGCTTGTGATACTGAGGTGAAACGTCAGATATGGAAGGATTCACAAGCACTGTTTGGGGATGAAGTGTCTCCTCTCTTGACAGGATACATCACAAGTAAAGAAGATACCCTTTTTAATGTAGAAAATCTTAACAACTTGTTTTTCAGTCCATCACCAAAGGTAAGTGTGAAGAACAGCTGGTTGAGCTCCTAGGTTTTGTATGAAATTTATATGAGGAATGACACCTTGCTCTTGCTTTGCACAGGCCCGAATGCATAGTTTCACTCATGCATTTTTTTATTTTTTAACACCAGTTTTAAGATACATTGGGTGAGTTTCTTAAGATACTTTGGGTGAGTTTCACTTGGCTCAAAAAGCACCTACAAAGTTTTTTCAGTGATGAGCCTGGTGAACAAGGGCTTCTTGCTCCCTCTTGAATAATATTCCTTTATAGCCCAAGATATCTAGACCCTGCTTGTGTGGATGATTGTTTGTTAGCCTTAAGGAGAGTGTTAAGAGACACAAGGATTCAACATAATTTTCAGCCATTGTAGATCAGTAGAACACATTGTCATGATGGTTTAGAAATTGAAGATTGTGAAGTGTACATGTAGAGTATTAGAAATGAATAATCTTCACTGTATACTGGAAATTAAGAGAATAATAGATTCAGGAATGAAGTTATAAGGAAGATATTAGATGTGGAGTTGTTAAAGACACATGGATAAAAGCCTGTTAAGGCCTGAGAGTACTATAAAGGGTATGACAAAGTTGAGAATGCTAAAGGAAAATTGTGTTTATGTGGTTGAAGGTGTGGAGGATAGAGGTAGATCAGGAAATTGATGGGCATATTTAATGCATGATCTACAATGCTGGCAATTTCTGAATATGAGGATGGAAATTGAAAGAATGCTGATTTTGTTCAGGAGGCAAATTAAGTTTGAGGATAGAATTATGACTCAAGACATGTCTTGCTTAGTAATGGCTTAGTGTGTAGGAAGAATAATTTTGAGGTACTGTCAGTGTAAAATCCCTATTCAGGTGACTCTTTAGATGTTCTTAAGAATAAGTGAACTGTTAAGCTGTTTGCATTTCATCCACCCCATTATTAATACAGTAGACAAGGAAAGATGAAATGCTTTGACAAAGAAATGGCTCATAAGTAAACATGATGCCTTGAATCAAAAAGGCAGATAGTTGGAAGCTCTTTGAAATCATTTGATAATTATGATAGATGGTATATAATAGAATAAGCTAGTCCTTTACTTGATGTAGCAATAAGAGTGAGGACATGATCATAGATGAGATGAACAATCAAAATTAGTTTATGAATTTTATAAGTTTAGAGATGATGTTATTTATATCATATGAAATGGATGGGATGAGAAAGAGAGAATGAAGAAAGTAATGTTAAAGATTTAATGTGGAAGTGTATAGTGAATGTTTTGACATGTGCTTTTTTTCTTCTGTAGTCACCTTTTGCTCCCTCATCTTCATATACAGCTTGTTGTGTATTTACACTCAAGACATATTCCTACAAACCTAGGAATAACTAGAAAATGCATAAATCAAAATCATTTTTCCCATAAGCATAATGTTACAGATTGAGAATGAATTTTAAGAGGATACTTCTCAGTTATCCTACCCTTAATAAAGTAAATACCTAACCTCCCCTTCTGTTTTTACTTTCCCAAAAGAAGGAACAGAGAAGGGGGCCAAGTGAGGATATTCCCTCTAAGGCTCAATCCTCTGTTCTAATATAGTGTGTACCTGTGCATTAAATCTCTGTGCTGTTGTATTTGAAAAATGCACTGGCATATGACTGTGATTCATATATTACAAATGATCTTTTTTTAGGCCCGTCGTCAAGGTGAGATGGTACAGAAACTTGTACACATGATTGGCAAGAATGTGAAGTTGTATGATATGGTTCTGCAGTTCTTACGAACCCTATTCCTTCGAACACGATTTATCCATTATTGCTCTTTACGTGCAGAGCTGCTCATGGCCTTGCATGACAAAGAAGTTCATGATATTATTGCAGTTGACCCATGCCACAAGTTTACTTGGTGTTTGGATGCTTGTATCAGAGAGGGCAAGGTTGATGCCAAAAGGTAAGATACTGTTATTGTATAGATTAGGTATCACAGTTTATATTGTGCTATGTCCACTAGAGGAGGAAATATATTAGTGCATTTGGGCTAAAGACATCCTGCATAATTACCAGTTAGTTCATCAGTTGGTGTCAGATACCCATCAAAATGCTGCTGTGTGAAAAATATTGCATTTCCCACATTTCTTGAGACATTTGCAGTACCAGTAGTTGATCAGGCATACAAACTTGTTTTCCACAAAGCCTGTTCAAGATTGTTTATTTAATTGTCCTTTATTTTATTTCCATGCTTTCCAAATTCTTGAATTTAACAATTGATTGAATTTAACCTATCCCACTATGAAATCCTATTCAAATCTGAGTTTATAGTGGAAGTTGTGACAAGATGAGATGCAGATTGAGCAAGAGAGCTTGGAATGGATGTGAAGAAAGTGGAGAAATGCATTTTTGAGTTGTCAGCATAAGAGTGCGCCTGGTTATTTGTTGAAGAAAGTCACTGATAAGGAGGAGGAAGAGTACAGGAGACAGGTTAGAACCATAAGGGACTGCTGCAGGTAGGGAATTCGAGAGAGGTTTGAAGATGGATCAGCTTTCATGATAAAAATGAGTAAGGAAAGCCAAAAGAGAGGAGCTTAGAGATAAGACCCCAATGCCATTCTGTCAAAAGCTCTTGATATGTCAAATACTTCAACATATGACTCATCTAAGTCTCTCAGACCAAACATTTATATAATAGGAAAGGATATTCCAAATGAATCATGCCATGCAAAAGCCATACTGATGATCAGAGAGAAAACAGATATGTTTAAGGAAATGGGAGTAAAGGAGGGATTCAGAGAATAGAAATAGAAGACGTAGTGATAAGAAAATGGTTAGAAGGGTTAGAACAGTCAATCCTCTTTGGAATAGACTTTACAAATGCAATTTCCAAAAAAAAGGAAAGGTTTGGTTTTTGAACAGCAGAACAAATGAGCACACACAGGCACAAACTCAAAGGCCTTTCTTAAATCTGGATAGAGAAGTGCTTTATGGAATGTATGGGAAGACATTACACGGAGGATGCATAGGATTAAATAAAGGAGCATTAGGGAGTAAGAGAAAGTTTGAACCATCCAAGGTGGAGTTAGAGGGGGAAAAAAGACTAAAAGAGAGTTTCTTTGACAATGGGAGGGACAACTAATATATTAGTGGGAAAGGAAAAGAATCATAATATGACAGAAGCTGAGTGGCTTTTGGTGATAGACCAGAGACTTATTGTGGATGAAGAGAAGAGGTTTTTGCACTTTGGATATAGAAATACATTGTGTCTGTTAATATACTTGCAGTGATTTCAGATAGGTGAAAATTGTATGAAAGTCAGATGGAGACGTTTTCCAGTTGCAATACGCCAGGTCATTTGTATGCATGGCCTCAGAGCAGGAGTGCTTGAACCAAATGGATGTGCTGGAAATGAGATGTTTGAGGACAATGTGTGGTGTGAGGTGGTTTGATCGAGTGAGTAACGTAAGGGTAAGAGAGATGTGTGGAAATAAAAAGAGCGTGGTTGAGAGAGCAGAAGAGGGTGTTTTGAAGTGGTTTGGGCACATGGAGAGAATGAGTGAGGAAAGATTGACCAAGAGGATATATGTGTCGGAGGTGGAGGGAACGAGGAGAAGAGGGAGACCAAATTGGAGGTGGAAAGATGGAGCGAAAAAGATTTTGTGTGATCGGGGCCTGAACATGCAGGAGGGTGAAAGGAGGGCAAGGAATAGAGTGAATTGGAGCGATGTGGTATACCGGGGTTGACGTGCTGTCAGTGGATTGAATCAAGGCATGTGAAGCGTCTGGGGTAAACCATGGAAAGCTGTGTAGGTGTGTATATTTGCGTGTGTGGACGTATGTATATACATGTGTATGGGGGGGGGGGTTGGGCCATTTCTTTCGTCTGTTTCCTTGCGCCACCTCGCAAACGCGGGAGACAGCGACAAAGTATAATAAAAACAAAAATAAAAATAAATGAAGTGATTGTTTTGAAGTGTATAAAAAATTAACTTGAAGGGTGATGTGAATCTTAAGTGGAAAAATTAAGGGGTAAAAGAGAAGCAGTTATTGGTAAGAAGTTTATTGGGGAAAAAAATGATATAATAATAAGCACAGGAAGATAGTTTGTAGAAACATATTAAGTAACCAACTCAGGGATTATTGATTAGGCTGGAGATGGTGACTTAGCCTTCTTCAATGCCAAGCAGTCAGTATAAAGAAAGCATAACCAAAGCTTTAGGAATAGTTTAATGGGTTTACCTGAAGGCAGAAATGAGGAAGAAGATATGCTGTGTGTGAAAGATTCTTCAAGTGCTGTAGTGGGAAGAAACAGAGTAAATACAGTAATTCTGTTTTATGAAATTGAGCATCAAAAAGAGGTGGGAAGGTAAATACAGTATGAATGAGAGGACCAGCCAAGGTGTGCTGAAATGATTCTGAAATATGGAAAGGATGATTGAAAAAAAGAGTGAATGAGATATTATGTGTGTCAAGCAAAAGGAGTACCTGCAGTGAAAGTTTGCCATGTTAGTTGGGTTAGTTAAAGTACAGCATTTTTCTTGACTGCCTCTCCTTTTCCTATCTTTGTTTGACTTTCCTCTCTGTTTTTTATTGCAATTTTTTTGGCAGTCACTCCTTTGGCATAACTATCTGTGTCTTTTTATTCTTACCACACTGATCTCAATTTCAGATCTCTTCCTCTATCACAAACAGCCTCAAAAGGACCAAACAGTCTGTTGCTGTTTGAATTATGTTTTATTTTAGGATTATCTTATATTGGCTTCAGCGATAAGTCTGATCTGCTGAAAGTTTTCTTAATCACTGTGTAAATTTTTTAAATCACCAGGTAGTGCATTAAATAGCTGTAACTCCCTTGTTAGGCAGTCTTGTATCTTTACCTGAAACCTTTTTGGTATGTTTCATGATATTTCTCCAGAATTTGATTCTATATTTTCCCATTTCAGGAATCAAACGGGAAAATACAGAATCATAGATTCTGGAGTAATATCATGAAACATACCAAAAAGGTTTTAGATAAAGATACTAGACTGCCTAGCAAGGGAGTTAGAGCTTTTGCTTTTGATAGGCAAATTTGGGAATATACCATTAATGGGAATGATATGGACATAGTTTAGGAAATCTTCCATAAAACTTTCAAAGTAATGGAGGGATTATATGTCTCGGTGTGTATTAGATCATTTTTTTTCCTAAACGAAGCTGAAATGGTGGAATGATTACATAAGTGCCAGTTACACGTGTAAGGCAGTAGTCATATCACATACGAAACTCAGAGATGAATAACCAATATGACAGAATGAATTATTTTTAAATCTGAATGGAAAAACTAGTAGCACTATATGTCAAAGCAAATGACATTGCTACATATATTGCTGATAATAGTAAAAGAAGGGAAATCCTAAGGAGTTTTATGGTTAAGTTAGAAGCAAGATAGTTAATTGGTCCATTGATTATATGGAAAATGGTAACTTAGTTCAAGACAAGGAAGCCATGCCAAAGACTTAGAATGTTTTTTGTATCTGTATTTACATTTGAAGACAGTTCATGTCTCAAATTGTTCCATTGTGAAGAGAGAAAAATGTTTTGCAGCAAAATGGGGTTGTAATGGTAGAAATAATAATAATGAGGACACACTACATTTGTATTTCCTTAATTTTTTGAACAAATGTTTTGTTTTACTTTCATGTTGCACTTCTCAACCTTTTGGCATTTTTCAGGTCCCGGGAGCTTCAGGGATTTTTGGACAGCATTAGACGTGGTCAGGAGCAAGTTTTAGGAGATCTGTCAATGATTTTATGTGATCCTTATGCAATCAATTTCTTGGCCAATTCTGTAATTCGCCTATTACAACACCTTATGAATAATGAGTACATGCCAAGGGTAAGTATTGTCTGGGGTTTGCTGAATTCTAGATGAATTACTGCAGTATTCAAGCCTCTTTACCATTCTTTTATCTGTTGTTTGTGTGGCCTACATAACGTAGCAAACACTCGCAGATCAGTTTGTCCATCATAGTCCATCCATCATCTATCAGACCATTGTCTATATGTCCATTCATCATCTGTTTGTCATCTGTCCATCATCAGGAATTACACTTTAACCTTCAGTCTATCTTTGGCCTCAAACTAAAAATACAGAATCAAATACACACACAGCTTTTTGCATTTATTTTGAATATATGAAGAACACGGGTACCTATTTTATCGACTAACCCCTAGGGATGGACGAACAGCTGGGTTTACTATGGACCAACTGCCATAACCAAGATGCAAACCTGTGTGCTCGACCCTGGACGGCCCATGAATGGGTCATGGTCTGGAAAGCTAACAGTACACCAAAGAACCGAATGAAATTTTATTCTAGGTCAGATTTTATGCCATTTCTGAATAGCTCATCCTGGAACTTAGCATGCTACATAACTTAAATAGAATAACTTTAACCATAAAACTTAATATAATGTGGTTGTTTCCCAGCATCTAAAGAAGTGATTGGTATAAGACCCATGACTTGTCTATTATTTCAGTGCTACTTGGAAAAATTTTTTATGTGGAGCTTGATCTGGTTCATTGTTGGAAAATATCCACCTCTAACCGTTGAGCTTTATTTGATTTTTTACTATCAAAAAATGGATTAGCTTGGAACTTAACCTGTAGAATTTAACTTCAAGACTCGTCTACCTTTGGCTATGAAACAATTTATCATTGTTTCTAAACATGAAAAGAATTGAATGACATAACTTGTCTCATAACTTGAAGACAAAAGTAACATGTAATACAAATGTTTTTGAGTTTTTCTAAAGAATATTTCCACCCATTATTATTTCACTCCTAGTATCAAAGCTGTCTCATAACTTGAAGACAGAAAGAAACCCATTTAACCATGGAACATAATACAGTATTTCTGCCCTTTCATATTTCACTCTTGGTATCTATGCTCTGATACAAGCAACACAAGTGTTCCTTTTACTTCACAGTATTAAGATTTTTTCTTTTTTTTGACTCCAGTCATGGACAAAAGTCCATGCCAAGGCTGGTCCATAATTGACATATAGAGAGAATTATGAAATGGAAAAAGAAAAGACAAGGGAAGATATTTACTAATTTTGGAGGAAGCAAAAAACCTGTCTTTTGAAATGGGCCAGGTCATAGTTATTGGGAAAGACATGTGAAGGTAGAGAAATAATTTGGAAAACAGATATATTTGTATTTGGCATTTATAGATCTAGAGAAAGCATATGATTTGGTTGATGGAGATGCTTTGTGGAAGGTCTTAAGAATGTATGGTGTAGGAGGTAAGCTCCTAGAAGCAGTGAGAAGTTTCTATGAAGGGTGTAAGGCATGTGTACAAGTAGGAAGAGAGGAGAGTGAATGGTTCCCAGTGAAGGTTGGTCTGTGGCAGGGTTGTGTAATGTTGCAAGAGTTTTGGAAGAGGGGCATCTATGCAGTCCATTGGGGATGAGAGGGCCTGGTAAGTGAGTCAGTTGTTGTTCACCAATGATACAGTACTGGTGGCTAATTCGAGTGAGAAACTGCAGAAGTTGGTGACTGAATTTGGAAAAGTGTGTGAAAGGAGATAGTTGAGAGTAAATGTGAATAAAAGAAAGGTTATTAGGTTCAGCAGGTTTGAGGGCCAGGTTAGTTGGGATGTAAGTTTGAATAAAGAAAAATTGGAGGAAGTGAAGTGTTTTAGATATCTGGGAATGGACTTGGCAGCCAATTAAAATATGGAAGCAAAATTGAGTCATTGGGTAGGGGAGGGGGTTAAGGTTCTGGGAGTGATAAAGAATGTGTGGAAAGAGATGTGTGGTAATAAAGTATGGTTGAGAGAGCAGAAAAGGGTGCGTTAAAAATGGTTTGGACATATAGAGAGAATGAATGAGGAAAGGTTGACAAAGAGGATATATATGTGTCAGAGGTGGAGGGAACAAGAAGCAGGAGACCAGATTAAAGGTAGAAGGTTGGAATAACTATTCTAAAGCATTCATTTACTTCAATTTCTTTTGTATCAGAAGATAAGAAATCATATCAATTGTCATAAAAGTATTGGTTTCAGTTGTATCACAGTTGGTAATCTAGACATTGATCATTTTCAGGAGAATCCTGTCTTGGTATTGATGTTATTGATCATTTTCAGGAGAATCCTGTCTTGGTATTGATGTTGAGGATGTTGGCATTAGGACTGCACAGCTGGGATATGATCGAGAGTCAGGTAGGACAGTTTTTGATGTTGGTGAAGAGGGATGTTAAGAACTTAGGGCAACAAATAATGTGAAAAATTTTTTAAATAGCTTTTTAGTATTTAGTTTTAAGACTTTTCAACATTTGATAAACTACTACAAATTTTGTCATGCATGTTTTCATTGTCACATTTATCTGGTACCTGGTATGGTGATTAGTGGTGAACTTAAGTAGCTTTTGACAAATTGAATAGCTAGATACCATGAGTACTGACTATACACAAGAAGAGATTTCTTATTTGTTCCTAGGTAGTGTACACTCCAAAAAGTAATAAAATGTTTGATGAATTGAAAAAAGAAAAAAAGAAGTGCTCAGTGTAATGATGCAGGCTATTTATGCTGGCTAATGATATGAATTAGGCTGATGATTGGCCTTTATGTGCTCATACAATAATGTATTTAGGCCTTATAGTATTTGTCTTTGATGCAAGGATATTCGTTTTTCTCTTATGATTAGAAATTATATTTTATTTATTATTATTATTATTATTATTATTATTATTATTTTTATTATACATGATCACCATTTCCTGCATCAGTGAGGTCGGGCCAGGAAACAAAGAATAGTCCATCCACTCGTATACACATATATATACATGAATGTCCATACAAGCACATATACATATCAACATATACACATATACATACATATATATACACATGCACAGACATATACATATAAACACATGTATGTATTCATACTTGCTTGCCTTCATGCATTCCTGATGCTTCCCCACCCCACAGGAAACAGCATCATCACCTCCTGCTTCAGTGTGGTAATGCCAGGAAAACAAGACAAAAAAAAGCCTCTATTCACTCAGTCTCTAGCTGTCATGTGTAATGCACCAAAACCACAGCTCCCTGTCCACATTCAGACTCTACAGACCTTTCCATGGTTTACCCTAGATGTTCAACAAGCCCTGGTTCAGTCCATTGACAGCATATTGACCCTGGTATACCACATTGTTCCAATTCACTCTATTCCTTGCACACCTCTCACCCTCTTGTATGTTCAGGCCCTGATCACTCAAAATCTTTTTCACTCCATCCATCCACCTCCAGTTTGGTCTCCCACTTCTTGTTCCTTCCATCTCTGACACATGTATCCTCTTTGTCAATCTTTCTTCACTCATTCTCTCCATATGTTCAAACCATTTCAACACACCCTCTTCTGCTCTCTCAACCACACTCTTTTTATTTCCACACATCTCTTACCCTTTCATTACTTACTCAATCAAACCATCTCGCACCACATATCGTCCTCAAACATTTCATTTCCATCACATCCACCCTCCTCTGTACAACCCTATCCTTAGCCCATGCTTTGCAACCATATAACATTGTTGAAACTACTATTCCTTCAAACATAATCATTTTTGCTCTCCAAGATAACATTCTCTCCCTCTTCACATCCTTCATCGCTCCCAGAACCCTCCCCACCCTGTGACTCTCTTCCACTGCTATGGTTCCATTCGCTGCTAAGTCCACTCCCCGATATCTAAAACGCTTCACTTCCTCCAGTTTTTCTCCATTCCAACTTACATCCCAATTAGCATGTCCCTCCACTCTACTAAACCTAATACCCTTGCTCTTATTCACATTTACTCAGCTGGAATATCTATTTTTCTCCACTTAGGCTGGGGATAGGATGTTTGAATGCATGCATGGAACAAGGATGAGAAAGGAGAGAGGTGATATATTTGAAGAAATGAACCTAGATTTTCTGGCTCTGACCCAGTTAGCTATCTTTTCTCTCTGCCTCGCCTACACATGGACTGCTGGCATTGTCCACAAGCATACAATCTCTACTTGTCACACATAACACTTGACGGCATTTAACTCACTCATTCTTCGTGACTGTAATTTCCTGCATTGAGTAGAATGCACTGGCCCTGTATTTTGGCAAATTGATAGGAGCAATAGATAGAAGTAGTAGGTAGCAATATTAGGAAGGAGCATTAGGTAGAAGTAGTCGATAAGAATATTAGACAGGAGCAATAGGTATTAGCAGGTTGGAACATGAGGTAGGCACTTTTAGAATTAGTCAGTAGGAACAATAGGTTGGAGCCTCTGGAAACACTGTGCTAGAGTTACCCTCTGCCAGTGGCCTGTTAAAATGGGGCACTGAAAGCTAAGGAGCAGCTCTGGAGTTCACGAGTTATGGAGACTCGTTTGTCATGGCTATCTCCAAGGGAGTTCCCAGAGGAAATGGGTATTAGAGATATTTATAGATATAGGTATATGGGAGAGTGGTGATTATAAGGGTGATGGTATGCACAGAGCATCAGACTGGGGAGGAGTAGTGAGGTAAAATATATGTGAACCTGGTGTTTGTTTAGAAAAATTTGTGCAAGTACATGGAGAAAGAAAGGGATATGTATGTGGCACATTTGGCCCAAAAGGTGTATGATAGAGTTGATGGAGATGCCATATGGAGGGTGCTATGAATATATGATGTGAGAGGAAAGTCCTAAGATTCAGTGTGTAGTGTACATTGGCAGAGTGAACCATGTGTGTCTGTAGGAAGGGACAAAGATGAGTAATGCTAGGTGAAAATGGGTGTATGATGCTGTCATGGCCATATGATTTGTTCAGGGACAAGGAGGTGAGCAAGGTAAGTGTGAATATGGGTGTGTTGCTGCCATTGCCATATAATTTGTTCAGGGACAGGGTTATTAGGTAAGTAAATGTGTTGGCTTTAGAGAGAAGGGCTAAGGAGGAGGGTCAGATGATGCTATCTGCAGATGATATATCACTGGTGACAAACCCAAGAAAGAGACCAGTGAAGTTGGGTGTGTAAGTTTGGGAGTGTTTGAAAGAAGGAAGTCAAAAGGTAATGTGAATAAAAGTAAGGTAATGAGGTGGCAAGACAGGATGGATTGAGTGTGAGTTTGAATGGGGAGAACCTGGAGGAAGTGGAGTGCTTTAGGTACCTGGAAGTGGACATGGTATTAGATGAAACCATGGCATTTAAAGTTACAGGGTGAGAAGGGGACAAAAGTCATGAATGCATTGAGTGTGTGGAAGGAGTAGTTATATTCTTTTAGAGCAAAGATGGATATGTTTGAAAGTATTGTAGTCCCAACAGTGCTGTATGGATGCAAGTCTTTGACCTGAGATGCTAAAGGATGGAAGAGGGAGGATGTGTTGGAAATGAAATACCTAAGGATGATGTGTGGTGTGAGGAGGAATGACAGATGAATGAGATGAAATAATGAGCAGTCTGATTAGGAGAGCTGACCAGGTTGTGATGAAATGTTGGACTTATGAATGTGAAGAACTACTGACAAAGAGCATTCGCATGGCGGAAGTGGAGGAAATATGAGGGAGGGGAAGATTTATAAGATAAAAGGATAGAGTGAAACAAGCTTTGAGATGTTGGGACCTGAGCATACAGGAAGTTGAGAGGTATGCATGGAATAAAGCAAATTGGAGTGATGTGGTATACAGGGGCAACATGCTGTCAGTAGGCTGAACCAGGGCATATTCAGTGGTGGGGGAGAAACCACAGCACTTATCTGTGGTGGATTTTGATTTCAGTGCATTATACATAACATCTAGAGAGTGAATGTTAGCAATTGTGGCCATTATTTTCTTTGTTCTTGGCACTACATCATTAAAGTAAGAAACAATTAACAAATATGAAAAAATATATAAATGTATGCAAGATAGGATGTAGGTATAAGTTATCATATATTGACCACTGATTGACTCTGGATATATTCTGACAAGGATCTACATGAGGTGTCTGACCTCAGTAGTTTGTCCTTTACTGCTTTTTTAACATTTGTGTAATTTGTTAATAAATTCCTATTTGTGTTTATCATTCACACTATTTTGTATCTTCATTTGATAGTTGTTCCGTGAACCTAAGTTGGATCCACAAATTGTCACAAAGTTTTTGCCAGCTCTAGTGTCTCTAATGGTGGATGATGATGTGAGAAGATTTAATGCAAAACTTCCTCTAGATGAAAGAGAATCTGCTATCACCATTATCGAACATTCAGGCAAGTATTGATGTTATTTTAACATGTCCCTCAAGCTTTGTTAAAAAAAATGTGTTCATTTCATCATCACCAGCATATTGCTTTTAAGGATATTAGGTGTTTAGATGTGAGCAGGAATGCAAATCTATGTAGGTTAAGGAAGCTGCTGAACCTCAAAATAGTATAACTTTTATTTTGGTGCATCTTCTCACTATGCACTGACTGCTTTGCCTAATTCATTTTTTCTTCATTCTCCAAAGCATCACACATCCTCCTGTCTGCTTATTTTCTTTAACTTTATTTTACTTTACAGGAACTGTGACAAGAGGGAATCTGCTCCTCTTATATATTATACACTCTTGACAAGTCACTAACTAGAGGTGTGTGGAATAACTAGTATCCCAGAACACTAAAATTTTAGCTTTCATGGTACCCTAGTACTTTGTAGCAATACCAGTACACTTCAGCAGTTTCTGAGGACATAAGGTTAATGAAAAACCCTACTTGATCAGTCATCAGTTTCATGAAGTGCATGTATTTACATGTAGTTTCGGTATAAGTAAGCATTAAATGTCAAATTTTGATAAGTTCTGTTCATTTAATAAATCTTTGGTAAACTTAGAGTACATCCCAACATTTCTAATGTCACATGATCATAGTTTGACTGCTATTGGTAAATATGTGGCCCACAATATGGCCACTGTGGCAACTTTGATAAATTACTGTTATTGTTTACCCTATAGGTAAACATGTGGCCCACAGTATGACCACTATAGCAGCTTTGATAAACTACTGTTTAAATTTCCATGTAGGGATAACAGGGAGTCATGGTGACTGGAGACCCTGGACATGGAGGATGTCATGCAAATCTAGTCCAGAAACTGCTCTAATCTCTTCCTGTAGTTCTCCACCCATCCCAACCGTGCCCATCAGCTTCTGTTTATTCTGTATGGCATTGCAAAGTTCTTTCAAAAACCTTCATTACCCTATATATGGGGAAGATATTGATTTCAAACTGTAATTTTGTGAGTAAGAGTTCCAGATCATTATACATTTGCACTCCTGAGCACATCACACTGTTTATGGTTTATCTCTGTAAACCTTGTTCTCTATTTTATAACCGGCTATCTCTCTTGTGTAGTACTAACATGTTTCCTTTGTTTAAGTTGAGAATGCTTCTATTTATCATGAATTATCAATTTTGTATCATTTTTTATCTATATCATAGTATTTTCTATAGTATTTCATGTTGCTCACATATTATTTTTATATATAACCCTGGTACCTTTTTCGTGGGGCACCTGCAGCTTCGAGGCTCTACTGGAAAGGGAAATTATGAATTCGTGGGAACGAGAAGTTCCTCAACAAGGCTACACAAGCAGGTGGAGTATGGTAACACCTTTTATTAGATAACTCATACTTGCACTTTTTGCATGCAGGTCCTCCGCCAGATGCTTATCAAGCTTATCTCCAAGAGAGCAGTGTTGCTTGCATATTGGCCATGTACTATACGCTGCATTGTGCTACCCGTAAAGACAAAACAGCTCTCATGCGTGTGCTGGGAACTCTTGCTACCTGTCACCAAGATAGAGCTTTCCAGGACACTTTCCTTCACTCTTTGGTTAGTATTTTCTCTCTTCATATGTTTAAGTTATTGTAGAGTCAGTATTTGGATACAGGGTGATAAGGAAGAAAAAGAGCAGTGGATGGACAGAGGAGATTAGAAATGCTGTGGAAGGCAATAAAAAGACATAAGGTAGATTGCTCAGTAGGAATGTACCAGTGGAAGTTCAGCAAAGGAGGAGGGAAGAATACAAAATATGCAAGCGAATGTTGCTGATAGAGGAAAGAAAAGCAAGAACTAGACGAAGATTTTGGAAGAAAGTTAAGTAAACACTTTGGGATAATATGAAACTATAGCGGAAGGAGGTGAAAAAGGAAAGAGGCAGATGTAAGAGTGGAAATGTTGATGCGAGAAGTAAGGAAGGGGAGTTGCTGAATTAAAAGGATGAAGTGAAAGGAAGATAGAAAGAGTATTTTGAATTGATGAATGTGGGAGAGGGGGAGGCAGCAGTTGTTATATGGGTATGGAGGTTGGAAGGAAGAGGATACAAGTACAAGGTCCTATAGCAAAAAGGGAGGTAAGAAAGGCAATAATGAGGCTGAAGGGAGGAAAGGCACCTGGATTGGATGGGATTATGGCTGAAATGCTGGAGCATGGAGGAGGGTGTGGTGGAGTGGATGCATCTTATATGTAATTTAGCATGGAAACAGAAGGTTGTGCTTGAGGATTGGGTGAAAGCTATTAACGTTCCTTTATTCAATGGAAAAGGTGCAAAGGATGCATGTAGCATTTATAGGGGAATAAGTCTGTTAAGTATACCAGGAAAAGTGTATGCAAGAATATTAATTGCCAGAGTGATGAGAGTGACTTAATGCAAAATAAGTGAAGAGCAAGGGGTTTTTTGGAAAGGTAGAGGATGTGTGGATCAGATTTTTTTGGTAAAGATGAGCATGGAAAAGTATTTTGCGAAAGGTATAAAGTTGTATGCAGCTTTTACGGATATGGAGAAAGCATATGACAGGTGGAATGTTTTGTGGGATGTTTTAAGGTTATATGGTAAAGGGGGGAAACCTGTTGGATGGTGTAAAAGCCATCTATAGAGGAGCAAATGCGTGTGGAAGAGTGGATGGAGAGCTGAGCAATAGTCTCGGGGTACATGTGATGCAGGGCTATGTGATGTCACCATGGCTTTTTAATATGAATATGGATGGAGTGATAAGAGAGATGAAAGCAAAACTAGGAAAAGGGGTGCTGAGATGGACTGTGGCAGAGATATGGTGGCTAATGGCAAGTCTGTGTGTGGATGATACTGTATTGTTTGCTGAGAATGAAGAGGAGTTGCAGAAGTTTGTGTGTTTTATGATGTGTGTAAGCGGAGATTGAAGGTAATTGTAAGTAAAAGTAAAATAATGTTTGAAAGGAAATTGAAAAAGTATAGATTTTGTAAAACCATGTAGTGTGAAAGAAGAAAGTGTACTAAATTGTACTGTGGATATGGGGTAGGGGAAGAGTGAAGGAATTTAAATTTCTGGGAGCTGTTTTGGGTAAGTGTGGTGATATGGAAGGAGGGATATGGAAGTGAAGTGAGGATTAAGGGACAGCATAGTCCTCCTTAACCTGATTTATGCAGCCAAAACATGGACGTGGAATGAGGCACAGAGGTCAAGAATCCAGGCTGTGGAAATGAGCTATTTCAGAAGAGCGTGTTGTTTGACTGGATGGAATGAAGAAAGAAATGAAAGGGTGTATGAGAGAAATGGTATAGCAAGGAATGCAAAGGGAATGAATTGTGGAGTGGTAGAATCAGTGAAATGTAATACTTTGAGGTGGTTTGGGTATGTGGAAAAATGTAAGACTGGGATTTTTACAAGGAGAGTGTATGATAGTACAGTTAAAGGGTGGGATTAGTGTGAGTGGAAGACCACCTGTGACAAGGGCAAATAGAGTGTAGGAATACTGAAGGGGAGAAACGGAGGAAGAATGTGTGGAATGGTGTATGCGAGGGAGGAATGTAAACACAGGGATAAGTGGAGATTCTTTTGCCGTGGCCACCCCCTAATGGGAGTTCCCAGAGGGAACATGCCTCAGAGGTATAGATAGATAGTAAAGTGGCTGGCTGCCTGCCAACTCTATATGAAAAAAATATGGTGTTATATTTGGGATATTTAAAATCAGATAAGAATAACAGTTTCTGCCAGATGTTTAGGTATGTATAGAATGAAATCATACCTGAAAAATGTTTATACTAATAGTATATGTACACAAATAAGGAGCATCAGTTCTCTAAGCAAGGCTCAATATAAAGGAAATTGTACTACTTTTGAGTATGATTTTCAACAACATATGATGAAGAAATATTGAATAAGGGATTTTTTTTCACTGCGGTGAGCAATTTCATTACACAGATGCAAGTTAAAGGTGAAATGAATCTTGAGGATTTTATTAAAAAGTTACGAGAATGGAAGTAATCAATGTGTAATGTTTTGCTGATTCTTATGGCAGTTTAAGGGCACAATTTTCCCTTTAAATGTTCACATTAAGTGCAGAAAGTCTTCTTTTTTTCCTAGGTAGCAGCTTTGATTCCCATGGCAGATGACTTCCAGACTGAGGATTTTTGTACCGTGGTTTTTGATGAATTCTTTTTCACAAACATCAGCCGTGAAAATGTAATGCGCCACGTAATAAAACTGGTCTGGTACATTCATCCTAAACTTCCACCTGCACGTCTAGACTCACTTCAGAAAGCCCTTCAACCTGGACCACATCAGGTAGGGTGACATGCTTCTAATTTTCCTTTAGTTTTCATGGTGTAGCCAACCAAATACTTTTTTCTTATCCATCAGTGTGTCTTCCTTAACTTTAGGCTGCCCATCAGTAATTTTTTCTCATCTCTCTCATCACATATTTTTGCTAGCAACTTCTTGTTATTCATCACTTCTCATTGTTTATTAGAGAAAAGAAGGAGCAAGAGTGCTGTCAATTTTTAGTCATGCATCTTTCATGTTAGCATGTCTTCAGCAGTGTGTTTTGCCTGTTAGGCCATACGTAAGATGTATGTCAGGATAGTGTATAGGTGCCAAATAATGGCCAATTGAAAAGCTAGTTCAGCCTAGTTTCCGTAGTTTAACTGTATTAGACTTAAGTCAAAGGTTAGAAAACATTCATTCATGAGATATTTCATTCAGCTTTTGCCATTATGTAGTTTGATTTCCAGGATGCATAATTTTGTACATTTGTTAACCGATTTGAAAAAGTGCTTTTCATTTTCTGCTTGATAATTTACATGTCTACAGGAAATTACTGATTTCTTTGCCCAGAGGTTACATAGTCCTTGTGTCTGGCCAACTCTTAATATTTATTATTTTATATTACTTTGTCACTGTCTCCTGCGTTAGCGAGGTAGCGCAAGGAAACAGACGAAAGAATGGTCCAACCCATCCACATAAACATGTACATACACGTCCACACATGCAAATATACATACCTATACATCTCAACATATACATATATATACACAAACAGACATATACATATATACACATGTACATAATTCATGGGTTTGTATGGGTTTTCAGAAAAGAAGAGTGAATCTTGGGGTGAAGAGGGTGGTGAGAGTAAGTGAGCTTGGGAAGGAGACTTGTGTGAGGAAGTACCAGGAGAGACTGAGTACAGAATGGAAAAAGGTGAGAACAATGGAAGTAAGGGGAGTGGTGGAGGAATGGGATGTATTTAGGGAATCAGTGATGGATTGTGCAAAAGATGCTTGTGGCATGAGAAGAGTGGGAGGTGGATTGATTAGAAAGGGTAGTGAGTGGTGGGATGAAGAAGTAAGATTATTAGTGAAAGAGAAGAGAGAGGCATTTGGACGATTTTTGCAGGGAAAAAATGAAATTGAGTGGGAGATGTATAAAAGAAAGAGACAGGAGGTCAAGAGAAAGGTGCAAGAGGTGAAAAAGAGGGCAAATGAGAGTTGGGGTGAGAGAGTATCATTAAATTTTAGGGAGAATAAAAAGATGTTGTGGAAGGAGGTAAATAAAGTGCGTAAGACAAGGGAGCAAATGGGAACTTCAGTGAACGGCGCAAATGGGGAGGTGATAACAAGTAGTGGTGATGTGAGAAGGAGATGGAGTGAGTATTTTGAAGGTTTGTTGAATGTGTTTGATGATAGAGTGGCAGATATAGGGTGTTTTGGTCGAGGTGGTGTGCAAAGTGAGAGGGTTAGGGAAAATGATTTGGTAAACAGAGAAGAGGTAGTAAAAGCTTTGCGGAAGATGAAAGCCGGCAAGGCAGCAGGTTTGGATGGTATTGCAGTGGAATTTATTAAAAAAGGGGGTGACTGTATTATTGACTGGTTGGTAAGGTTATTTAATGTATGTATGACTCATGGTGAGGTGCCTGAGGATTGGTGGAATGTGTGCTTAGTGCCATTGTACAAAGGCAAAGGGGATAAGAGTGAGTGCTCAAATTACAGAGGTATAAGTTTGTTGAGTATTCCTGGTAAATTATATGGAAGGGTATTGATTGAGAGGGTGAAGGCATGTACAGAGCATCAGATTGGGGAAGAGCAGTGTGGTTTCAGAAGTGGTAGAGGATGTGTGGATCATTTGTTTGCTTTGAAGAATGTATGTGAGAAATACTTAGAAAAGCAAATGGATTTGTATGTAGCATTTATGGATCTGGAGAAGGCACATGATAGAGTTGATAGAGATGCTCTGTGGAAGGTATTAAGAATATATGGTGTGGGAGGCAAGTTGTTAGAAGCAGTGAAAAGTTTTTATCGAGGATGTAAGGCATGTGTACATGTAGGAAGAGAGGAAAGTGATTGGTTCTCAGTGAATGTAGGTTTGCGGCAGGGGTGTGTGATGTCTTCATGGTTGTTTAATTTGTTTATGGATGGGGTTGTTAGGGAGGTGAATGCAAGAGTTTTGAAAAGAGGGGCAAGTATGAAGTCTGTTGGGGATGAGAGAGCTTGGGAAATGAGTCAGATGTTGTTCGCTGATGATACAGCGCTGGTGGCTGATTCATGTGAGAAACTGCAGAAGCTGGTGACTGAGTTTGGTAAAGGGTGTGAAAGAAGAAAGTTAAGAGTAAATGTGAATAAGAGCAAGGTTATTAGGTACAGTAGGGTTGAGGGTCAAGTCAATTGGGAGGTAAGTTTGAATGGAGAAAAACTGGAGGAAGTAAAGTGTTTTAGATATCTGGGAGTGGATCTGGCAGCGGATGGAACCATGGAAGCGGAAGTGGATCACAGGGTGGGGGAGGGGGCGAAAATTCTGGGAGCCTTGAAGAATGTGTGGAAGTCAAGAACATTATCTCGGAAAGCAAAAATGGGTATGTTTGAAGGAATAGTGGTTCCAACAATGTTGTATGGTTGCGAGGCGTGGGCTAGGCTATGGATAGAGTTGTGCGCAGGAGGATGGATGTGCTGGAAATGAGATGTTTGAGGACAATGTGTGGTGTGAGGTGGTTTGATCGAGTAAGTAACGTAAGGGTAAGAGAGATGTGTGGAAATAAAAAGAGCGTGGTTGAGAGAGCAGAAGAGGGTGTTTTGAAATGGTTTGGGCACATGGAGAGAATGAGTGAGGAAAGGTTGACCAAGAGGATATATGTGTCGGAGGTGGAGGGAACAAGGAGAAGTGGGAGACCAAATTGGAGGTGGAAAGATGGAGTGAAAAAGATTTTGTGTGATCGGGGCCTGAACATGCAGGAGGGTGAAAGGAGGGCAAGGAATAGAGTGAATTGGATCGATGTGGTATATCGGGGTTGACGTGCTGTCAGTGGATTGAATCAGGGCATGTGAAGCGTCTGGGGTAAACCATGGAAAGCTGTGTAGGTATGTATATTTTGCGTGTGTGGACGTATGTATATACATGTGTATGGGGGTGGGTTGGGCCATTTCTTCGTCTGTTTCCTTGCGCTACCTCGCAAACGTGGGAGACAGCGACAAAGCAAAAAAAAAAAAGAATAATAATAATTCATAGTCTGCATTTATTCAGCTCTTAATATCATTATTATGAGAAAATAAGTATTCAGAGAAGAATGCTCATAAAATTGTTTTGGACTTGTATGAGGTTACCAACTAAATTATCTTTTCTTTCCTAGGGTGAGGCAATCCAGGCACTGTATGAGAAATTCCAGGTACGGTTGCAGGAGTTCCAGGATGTTCAGAATCAACCAGCTCCCATGAGTGAGATGGACTCTCCACTAATGGCTGTGCCTGCCCCAGCACCAATCCAGTAATCAGTATTTCATCATATGTGATAACTTAATATTGACATCATTCAACTGCTTATCCCTAAGCATAATTCACATATTCCTGTCCATGCTAGTAAGTAAATACTTTACATGTAAACTAAAAAGTCAAGTGACAGTTAACCTGTTCATTAAGTTTTTATTTTTAATACTAGATATACTTTTGTTTTCATCAGAAGAAAATTATCTGTTCAGTAAGATAAAGGTTCCCTGATGCCAGAACATTGTTTGAGGATGTGAAGTAGTCATTTGTATGTGGCGATGAAAATGTAGACATTAGTTGTTACAGCACTGGTATAGATATGTCAGATGGTACCAAACTAATGATTTTGATATTTTCTTTAAATATACTTGATCGTTGTTTTCCTCATCAGCAAGGTAGCACCAGGAAACAGACGAAGAAATGGCCCATCCACTCGTATACACACAAATATACAGGTGATATACATTTCTTTTATTTACTTTTAGAGGTTTTAATGATGCCATTAGTTTTTCACTTGGCAGATCGACATAGCATGCAAAGTAAATACATCATCTCATGCCTAGTGTATTACAGGGAGACTTAATTTCCACACTGCACAGTTGATTCATAAGCAAGACAAAAACATCTCCAAGTGCCCCATCTCATACACTTGATTGACTACATGTGAATAAAAAAGATGGCAGATGGACGAGTGACATAGTCTGTGTTAAGCAAACTATTAATGTCATTATTATAAGAAAATAAGCATTCAGAGAAAAAGGGTTTGGAAGCAAAACTATTAATTGTTGAATAAAATCTACATTTTATTTGCCCTTATGGAGACATTACATTTTCAATAACATGTGCGTATATATACTTTCCAAGGCTATATTGTACATCTTTATCATTGAAGTTAGGAAGTACTAAATTGTTGGCATCAGCATTTCCTAATGTTAGTAATCTGTTAATGCTGTAACCTAAATTGGACCAATACCATAACCTCCATTTTCAATTCCTCACCTTGTCAACATGGCAAATTTATCTATCACAGATATTATATATAAAATATGGATAAATTGTAGTTAAAAGTTACTATAAACCGTTAGAGAAGAAATATTTAAGAATCCTAACTGATTTCTAGAAGTGCTTAGCTAATGTGAATTTTTTTTATTAAAGCCAGAAAGTTATGGGAGTAGTTGTGACACAAGTAATTGATGGGATGAATAGTTCCAAATGAACAAAAAAAGGGAAAAACCATGGGTGTATTTGTACTGTTAGAACTGCAAAGAAAAAATATGTACAATAAAAATATATACCAGACAGAAAGGAATGTTCCAAGATATATCACAAATAACTGTGCAAACTGATATGAGTAAATGCATAGTTTGTTTTTTTGTTTTTTGGGTTTTTTTTTTGCAGCAACTCTTGGATGGGATACTATGTATATATGACATTGTTGGTACAAGATTTATCCCACTTTTGTACACATTTCTATAGTCATAATTTTAGATGAATCTCTAAGTGATGAGGAATAAAATTTTTCAATAGAAAATATCCCATTAATGTCAACAACTGCATAACCAATTATTTTAATGAAAATGATCTGTTGGGTTAAGGTACAAATACCAGTTCATTTGACTAAACACATTTCATTACACTATTAATGATTACACGGCATATACTGTATAGTCTACACGAGCAGGTACACACCTTCATTTTCTAATATTGCCTTATTACTATACGTAACCTCCAGAACCCTTTTCTGGGACTCCCGCAGCTTTGAGACTGCACTATAATCAGATCCAAGAAATGACACCTTTGGAGCAAGAATTTCCTCAACAAGACTGTACCCCCTTCTCTTAACTGACGGTGATCCATTCTTGCCAAAAGTGATTTTTCAGATGTAGTGTAACTACAAAGAGGCAGAGACCAGTACTATACTTTTTATATACGAGTCCTAGTGTTATCCAGGTCCCGTCACCAAAGGCTCCTACAGCCCAAGGCAGGTAAATGCAGTAACAAGGGTAATATGTATAACAGATCTAAAGAGGGTATGCTGACCTAGTTTGGACATACGGAAAGGATGAGTTCGTACAGGATGACAGGGAGGGTATATATATCAAAAGCAAAGGGAGTAGGGAAAATGGGGGAGAACCAAGGAAAAGGTTTGAATTGGAGCAATGTAGAATACAAGACGATGTGTAGTCAGTGTGCTAAATCAGGGCATATGAAGCAGATGGGGGGAAATTCCAGAAAGTCTGTGGGGCCTGGTTGTGGACCAGTAGTTCTGGTTTGTGAATTAAACTTGACAGCTAGTGTGTGTGTGCATGTGAGCAAATAGGGCCATTTATTCATTTGTTCCTAGAACTCCTTGTTCATCACTACCAGCTGTAGTGAGGTAATGCCAGGAACAAACAGACCTGGCCTCATTCACACACTGACATCTATCCACCTGTTTGTGCTTATGCTGAGGGGAAAAAAAAAAATGCCTTTGGCAAGTTTGTATCATCAAAGTACAATCTCATGGAGAACCTGTTCACTTTAAAGGAGTCTGTCCTTTCTCTGACACTAACTCTAGCACTGCCTAGAAGCTGCAGGAACCCCTGGAGAAAAAATGTACAATATAAAGGGTTACCATCTGGGTTAATCTAGACCCATATCCACAAGGAAGAGAATATTAGTCACGAAAGGGAACTTCTTTTTTCAGTGACAAATACATTCTTTTCCTTTCACCCCTCTTTTATTTTCTTTAAATTTATTTGAAAATGTGTATACACATATGTCACGACAAAGTATAATAAATAAATATAAATAAGGCAAGGCAGCGGGTTTGGATGGTATTGCAGTGGAATTTATTAAAAAAGGGTGACTGTATTGTTGACTGGTTGGTAATTTTTATTATACTTTGTCAGTCTCCCACGTTAGCAAGGTAACTCAAGGAAACAGATGAAAGAATGGCCCAACCCACCCACATACACATGTATATACATACATGTCCACACACGCACATATAAATACCTATACATTTCAACATATACATATATACATACACAGACATATACATATATACACATGTACATAATTCATACTTACTGCATTTAGTCATTCCCGTCGCCACCCCTCCACACATGAAATGACAACCCCCTCCCCCCACATGCGCACGAGGTAGCGCTAGGAAAAAAACAACAAAGGCCACATTCATTCACACTCAGTCTCTAGCAGTCATGTATAATGAATCAACACCACAGCTCCCTTTCCACATCCAGGCCCCACAAAACTTTCCATGGTTTACCCCAGACGCTTCACATGCCTTGGTTCAATCCACTGACAGCACGTCGACCACGGTATACCACATCGTTCCAATTCACTCTATTCCTTGCACGCCTTTCACCCCCTGCAGGTTCAGGCCCCAATCGCTCAGAATCTTTTTCACTCCATCTTTCCACCTCTAATTTGCTCTCCCACTTCTTCTCGTTCCCTCCACCTCTGACATATATACCCTCTTTGTCAATCTTTCCTCACTCATTCTCTCCATGTGACCAAACCATTTCAAAACACACACTTCTGCTTTCCCAACTACACTGTTTTTATTACCACACATCTCTCTTACCCTTTCATTACTTACTCGATCAAACCACCTCACACCACATATTGTCCTTAAACATCTCATTTCCAACACATCCACCCTCCTCCGCACCACTCTATCTATAGCCCATGCCTCGCAACCATACAGCATTGTTGGAACCACTATTCCTTCAAACATACCCATTTTTGCTTTCCGAGATAATGTTCTCGCCTTCCACACATTTTTCAACACACCCCAGAACTCCCCCCGCCCTGCGGCTCACTTCCGCTACCATGGTTCCATCCACTGCCAAATCCACTCCCAGATACCTAAATCACTTCCTCCAGTTTTTCTCCATTCAATCTTACCTCCCAATTTACTTGTCCCTGAATCCTACTGTACCAAATAACCTTGCTCTTATTGACATTTACTCTCAGTTTTCTCTTTCACACCTTTTACCAAACTCAGTCACCAGCTTCTGCAGTTTCTCACCCAAATCAGCCACCAGTGCTGTATCTTCAGTGAACAACAACTGACTCACTTCCCAAGGTCTCTCATCCACAAGAGACTGCATACTTGCCTCACTCTCCAAAACTCCCTAACAACCCCATCCATAAACAATTTAAACAACCATGAAGACATCATGCACCCTTGCCACAAACCGACATTCACTGAGAACCAATCACTTTCCTCTCTTCGTACTCGTACAAATGCCTTACATCCTCCATAAAAACTTTTCACTGCTTCTAACAACTTGCCTCCCATACCATATATTCTTAATACCTTCCACAGAGCATCTCTATCAACTCTATCATATGCCTTCTCCAGATCCATAAATGCTACATACAAATCCATTTGCTTTTCTAAGTATTTCTCATATACATTCTTCATAGCAAACACCTGATCCACACATCCTCTACCACTTCTGAAACCACACTGCTCTTCCCCAATCTGATGCTCTGTACATGCCTTCACCCTCTCAATCAATACCCTCCCATATAGTTTCCCAGGAATACTCAACAAACTTATACCTCTGTAATTTGAGCACTCATCTTTATTCCCTTTGCCTTTGTACAATGGCACCATGCATGCATTCCGCTAATCCTCAGGCACCTCACCATGAGTCATACATACATTAAATATCCTTACCAACCAGTCAACAACACAGTCACCCACTTTTTTAATAAATTCCACTGGCAAGGCGCTATCTCGCTAACGCGGGAGACAGCGACAAAGCAAAATAAATATATAATATATAATATATATATATATATATATATATATATGTTATTCAAAAGAATATAATTCAGGTAAGGAGATACATTACAGTGAAGCATAACATTTACATGATTTTGAAATGAATTATGTGTTCTTCCAATTCCTTACAGAAGGGAAATTAATGAGATATTCTATTTTCTAGAGGACTTACAATAATTTGTGTACAGTTAGGAATTTTACTGTAAGAGCTTTTTGCCTGCTGCCATTCAGGGTTATTAGGTAAACAATTAATATGTATGCATTACTCTTGACCCAAAGTAAAATATCCAGCAAAATTATTTCTAAAAAGGAAAGTTTTTCTTTAAAAGTATTCAAAAACAAAAATGACTCAAGGTCATGATTACTAAATTTATCACTGCTTCCACTGATTGACATCCACTTCTTCCAAAGTGAGTTAAGGTATCTCATGGCCAATATGACTGCATAATAACCTTGCACTCTGTATGCCTAGTATTGCTAATGATTGCATATACACAAAGACTAAACCTAGATTCTTAAAGTTGCAATTAAATGTCAGCCATGACCCAAAAGGGTATTCTACCAAAATTATTAATTCAACTATCAACCTGCTTTTCAAAGATCTGATCCATAAGCTTGTCAACAATGTTATACCTAACTTGAACGGTAGACTCCTTTTAATTTGTAGTCAATAATTATGAGCTTCTGAGTTCATATTACCTCTTTCCATATGTATTATTTTATGAATCCATTCATTTGTAGCTCAGGTTTACGTTACTATATCAATTTCCTTTCTGTGAGAACAAAATGTTTCAGCAAATAAAACAAAGTTTGGCTTTTTGACTCGCATGGAAATTACTACAAGAAACTTTCAGATTGTATTACTCCAATTAATATTTGTAATATTTTTTTTAATTTCCATAAATATGCTACATCTTCATTATAATTATTAAACGCTACTTACTGAAGTGTATAAAAAAGAATAACTTGTGCAGTGGATGAACATTAACATTACTTGTGCTTGCATTTATCTTGGGGGAAAAATAATAAAATGATACAAATTTATGAATGAATCTTGTACCAGGTATCAGAACTAAAGATTCAAGATTCCCTAGACTTTCAAACCCACTATATGAATTTTACAACTTCCAGGGGTTATAAAACTTGTACATGAATTAATGAGACTGCTGTACATTTTATCTTTTAAAGTACAAACCATCTAATGTGCAGCAAATGAAAACTAAAAAATCATTAAACCCATACAAATGCTGAAAGTATTTTATGAGGCACTTTGTTGCCTGCATGCAGAGCAGTTACTAGAAGTACCAAAGGATAGCTTTGCAAAATATCTGGTAAAGTTCCAGCATATCTCAAGTAAAACCCAAACCAGTTATGGGTCATATGCCATTCAATTCTTTATGTGCTGCAAATCAACTCTATACTGCATTAAGAGTACCTAAAGTAGACCACATCATGACCACAGTAAAGTTGCAGGTTTACCCTTTTAGTCCTTAGACTGTCAATTTCTATTTCCCCAAGCCTAAGTTTAAAAAATGTAGAAAAATTTAAAAAAAACGGCACCAACTTTTTTGAGTGATTTCTGCACATGAAAAGACTCGTATGAAACATCGTAAAAGGAAAACCTTCCTTATTAGCTGTAATCTCTAAATTTTTCAAGCAAGACAAAGGTTTATTAGCCAGTTGTAACCCTATATCCATAATGAAACTGTAATCATTGGGCCCAAATAAAACTTCATGATGATAATCATCATCATATCTTTAAATTCTTACTCTACAACATAACTGCATCTTATTTCTTGATATGTAGCCATGCACTTATAAAAGTGGCTGCCATACTTGTGGGTTTCACTGTCACTGCTGCCAGAAGTGCTCCAATAAAAGACCTTCTTCCCCATATGGTTTGTAGGGTAACTAACAGCTTTGAAACTTCTTAGTATGAATTATTACTGCCAGTGATGTATGGAATAATTTTTTGGCTCAAAGCCATTCTAGGACGTTTGAAAAGGCAAGAAACATTAGCAAATATCCCGTACATGTGTAGGGCTCTTTTACCAAGTGTATGAGGCATGTGTATAGGAGTATGGAAAACAATGATGAGACGATGCAATCTCTTAAGTGTGTGCCACACTATGTAAGTAAAACAAAAGATATACAACTCAATGCTCCAATTCTTACAGTGCACTGCCTATCTCAGTCCTCCTAAACATTCAGGACCCAGTAACCTGAACTCTGCTCTATCCTTCTATCTACTCCAGGGTCTTCCCTTCTTCCTTGTTCTCTCTGCTTCCACCACAGATACATGTCAGAAGTGGAGAGGACAAAAAGATGAAGACCAAACAAGAGAAGAAGGGATGGAAAGAAGGATGCTTTGAGAAGCTGTGGCCTGAACATGCAACTGGATGCAATACATGCACAAGATAGGATGAATTAATGTGGTATAGGGGAGGCAACATACTGCCAAGGGTCTTAACCATGGCATGTTAAGTGATCTAAGCAAACCACAGAAAGGCCTGTGGGTGCAAAGAGTGGATATGCAAAATTGAGCCCATTTCTTCATCTATTCAAGGCATTGCCTCACTATGTGGAAAACAGCAAACAAGTATGAAAAAAATGAAGTTCCAAAGACAAAGGTGGATTTTCTTAGAAGTTAATAGCCATGTTAAGTTCCAAGTCAAACCTTTTTTTATAAAAAGCATAACTCTGGCAAAATCCAAACCAAGCTACAGGTCTTACAGCACTTAGTTATTTAATAACTTCACAAGTATCTTATTCATAACTTTCAACTTATGACCAAGGTTAAGTTGCAAGTCAGTGTAATGCTAAGTGAAGGACAATCAGTGATACCTAAGTGTTTGTCATGATGTGCAAAGGACAAAAAACAAGCTTATTCAGAAAACCCTATGAAGTATAATTAAACACTCTTTATCTTGTTTTTAGTCAAAAACTATCTTCCTTCAACGCTGCTTCTTTGCAGATTAACATGTAACCCATAACGATGGACAAAGCCACAGGGCACACTAAAAAGTTCTTTTGGCAAAGCTGGAATTTTCTGCAAATATGAGCCAGATTAAGTTCCAGGTTAATCATTTTCATAAGAGGCATAACTCTGGCAACCAAAAGGTTAGATGTCTTCAGCAATTAAACTCTTTAGATACTGAGAAACAACTGTATAAGGTTTCATGATTCGACTTTTAGACCTTTCAAGTTACGACCGAGTTGCAGGTAAAAGTGCAACTCTCAACAAGGGACAGATGATGACAATAATGGAAGAAGCAATGACGATGAAAATAATGGTCACAGCTATCCCTGAGTGTGTCATGCTATGCAGGTGATGTTAAAAACAGGCTCAGCCAGGTATGATGTGACAGTCTCATATCTAGTTTTTGTCACAATCTTACTTCATTCTTGCATCCTTACACTGTGGTGTTCCTAATTTCAACAATCAATTGAACCATATAATTAAGAAAAATGCTAATGGACTGACCATGAAATACAGCTATTCCCAATAAATTTAATGATTTCATATTCTGGTGCTTTGAATTACTGTATTTCACATCCTTATGAAAGAGTCACAGAATAATTTATATCTGAATTTCTTAGAGTAAATCTTACATTACAATGATAATGGTGCAACTATGCAATGCAATTTACTGTTTTCTAAATTAAGTTATGAATTTGCATTACAAAGGGTCACCACAACAAGCTAAGCTATCATCTTGAACTCATCTGGAATATTATGCACAAAATTATGTATGAAATGAAGTCTGAACACAGTTACCTAGAGCTGCTCTCCCGGCAGAAGTAATTAATGAATAAAAATTACAACTCAAAATGCTACAGATGTGAAACAAGAATGGTTACTTTCACCAGATTCACTGTGAATATATCTAATATACTTAAATATATCTGCTACATGCAGAATGTTGAACACTGAGCATCATAACAATAATTGTTTCAGGTGTTTCATCTCCATTATCATTACATTACATGATTATTATCCACCTACCAGTATAATTAGGTACATCACAAAAACACAGCCATCTTAAATGAGAAGGCACTAGACATTATATCCTATGTGCACTACATTTTATCCAAGAAAAAGTCACATATGCAGCACCCCCTTAAAATCTGAGTCAGTATTTTGATAGGCCGTGAGTGAATTTTACTAAACCAAAGCATACTTTCTGAAGATGAAAAAGTTGGATCAGTGCTAAACCTATGGTCAGTAGCAATCACTTTTTTTCTTAAATGGGTTAGAAGTCTTGCTTGTATTACTGTGCTGAAGTGAACAAGTGCATGCAATTCTAAAATATACTTTTTTGTTTCAAAATTATGAAAAGCCATAAAAGCTACAAAGTCATAAAACTTCTTGAATTAAACATAAACTAACATTAAGGTATACAATACAGTACCCCTTGCTTATGATATCAAAAACATCTCTTACACAGCACATTATATAAATCCTATATCATGTAATATCACTTCTAAGTTTTGGCCTGTCTGGGCAACTCCATCATCAAATAAGATTCTACAGACTAACCTGATTGGAAGCAGATACTCTCAAGAGTATGATATCCTACGTCTAAAGATTAATGAGCAAAACCAATCCTATCTAAATACACTTCAGTAAAACTACAGGAGCACAAGTGTTACAAATGATAATGTTCATTTACAGTATATAATTTCTAATTCAGATGAATTTCTTGCTCTAAACACTTCAACATATGCCAAAAAACAGTTTTCTGAAGTTATTATGAAAAGTCTCTACAAACTCTCAAAGTGGTTAAAGTCAAGAAAATTCTTACTCATCAAGAACAGGCTTTCAGGTTCTTCAATTTAATATATTTGTCAGGATTATCATTTCTGCCTTTAAGTGATCAAGTCAAAATTACATGAATTACAATAACTGTAACTACAATTTCCCTTATATATTTCAAGTCAGCACTGCAATACCATTTTCGTCTATGAACAGTTAGAATGTAAAAGAACCAGTGCTGCAACCCTCAAGTAAAGCCTCATGTTGGAGGTGAAAGTAACATTGACGTGACAGTGTCATTGTTTTCTGAGTGGATGACTGTTGTGATTAATTTTCATTAGTAAAGAATAGCTTGCTACAAGTTTAACTGACAAAATATATTACTAAATGATATTTGTCAAAGCTTATAAGAAACAGAAAACATTGTACTTAACACTTGTTTGCCAAAATATTATTTCTTTAGCCCTATTCAGTGATAAACTCGGCACCAATAACAATCCCATCTATTGAGTCAATATAATACCTACACTCATTCTTCATGCGTATAGAAATAATTCAACTTGCAGCTTAAATTGTTCCAGAAAGTTTTTATTTATGGAACAAAAAAATAACTACAAATTTGGTTTCAGTTCTTCCTTTGTAAGTAAAGCCTTCCTTTCAGGTGATTTAAAGCAGTTTTAATCTCCCAAACAAAATGAATGATTCCGACCTAAATCATTCAGTGCTTAATATGCAAAGAAAAAATCAAATGAAAACTTTCAACACTGATGTACAAGTTTAAAATCATCCAAGTTTAAAGATGTTTCATTTTGCAGAAAACTTTACTTACAATGATTATGCTTTATACTGCAAGAGACAAAAGAAATATCAAATACCAGTGATCTTACCTTATTTATATATTAGCTGCCCAGACTAAAGCCATTTACACTATCAATGAGTTCATTATTCACAAATATTTAAATAATATGCAACTGATAAATTGCTTGGATACTAATAGGTGAAAATTGTGGTCTGACACAGCAGGTGACAACTACCAAATGAAGACCAAGAAATTTCAGCTGGCTATTTTGCATCATCACCCTAATCATCATCTGAGCATACTGACACCCTGCATACAGTCAAGGAATGTTTACTTTTAAAAATGTTTTCATCATCTAAATTATACCATAATTTCCATGTAATGGCTGAGGTAACAATGGATGCATATTCCCATACACAAGACTCTCAGAATCTTAGGTGAATAACTATAAGCCAAAGATCACCTTGTATAACTCAGCCACTGACAATGATTGACTGAGGCAACTTTCCAATATTATGACTGTTGATCAAACATTCAGTAAGTTGTCTTTAAAAAAAACTTACAACATTCATAATTAAGAGTAATGACAGTGACAGAAAAGTTATTGGAAGACATATGGCAAGGGAACATATGGACAATAGGATAGGAAGCCAGAAAAAACTACAACAAAGTACAGAGACAAATGAATGAATACTGAATTGCCGTAACCTTAAAAATTTCAATTTATAATGGCCAATTTAATTTATGTCCTTACCTGCCATGGTCCACTGTCTTATGAGTGCAAGATGACACAGCATTTGACTTGACATTCCCTACTGTGCTGAAGTTTTGAATATCAATGGCAGGACTGCTTTCTTCTTTCCAGAAGCTTTTTAGTTGAATAATCCTTCATAAAACAAGGGGAAAATGTATACTTCACAGTTAAAGACATTAACAAAATCCAAAATCAAATGTAATTGGATTGACACCACAAACATCACCAGAGAGCATTGCAGCTAAAGAAAAATCTTGTACATACATCAGGGACATCATTAGTTACCTCCATATATTTCCCACTTCCTTCTTCTAAAGATGAGTATTAGAACTCTTCTTACAAATTCTTTAGTGAAAAACTCAGCAGCAACATCTGTATGTGTCAAAGAATGAAACTGTTTTAGACTGCATAAAATATGAAACTAACCTTTGTTTACTTTAAAGGCAAGCACCTATTATGTAAATGAATAAGGATGTCCCTAAAGTAACAAAACAATGGAAAAAAAGAGATAATGAGCAAGTTGTAAAAATACTAAACATTATAATTTTGGGAAGAATTGAAGACATTCTTTTTTCTTAATCAGTGATCATAAGAATGTACCCAAACAAGGGAATTATGGCGAGGTTGAGGGAAGACAAAAGTTATGATGGAAGGACTCCTAGGAAACTCAAGTATAATAGGCATTAAAATGAATCAAGTAAAATATATACAGTGACCATGGTATCTGGAGATGGTTCTGTCTGAGCCACCCTGCTGTACAATGGGCACTGAAATCCTAGATAAAGAATGGCACAGCTCTTATTACCAAGTAAAATTAATTTGAAGAATGAAATATAAACAGATTTCTATCCAAAATACAGTGAATTTAGTTTGCACATTCCTGGTACTTCAAATAATGATGCAATACCTATCAACTGTTACAGCAGATATTTCCAGCACCAAGGATCATGCCTAGGTCTATATGTGAAAGCAGCACACTAACCAGTACTTAATATATCATCTCAAGTTATAATTTGGTGCCACAAGCTCAACTTATCATCTTATCAATCTCAACTTACTTTCCTTTGTCCAACAGCATGAAATTCTTACATTGCTTTGGGATTGGACTTTGCTGTTGGCCTTCAAATTTAATGAGAATATCATCAATCATACATGTAATGGCAATGCTTCACATTTACTTATGTACTGATTTACCTTATTACTAGGATGTACAAAATGTTGACTGAACCTTATTCAGCAGGAAAGCACTATGACAATCACTTTATCCTCATCCAAACTAGCTGTTCAAGAGTAACCAACTCTGTAGTAAAGTTGTTGGGTAGCTAATATGTATGAAGTAAACTTGGTAATCAAAACCGATTCCAATCTTTTCTCACCACCTCAGATACTATACATACATTTTCTTTATATCTCACACAAAGAATAAAACACACACACACACACACACACACACACACACACACACACACACACACACCATCTCAAGCAATCTCTTTTACTTTAAAGGTTCCTCTTTATTTCAAGGGAATAAACTTTTTCAACTGCTTTAAAAAGCACTTTCTTCACATCATACAGCAACAAGATTGGGCATCCACTCCACCAATAACTTCAGCTGGATCTCCACAAAACTTGCGTGGTGTAAGAGATGGAGATGTTGGTGGTCTGTAGGATACAGTGTCAACACGCACAGATGAGGCAGTAAACTCTGGATTTCGTCCATGAGTTCGAGGATCATATTCAGGAGTGGTGAGAGAATATGTACTGGCAGCAGGAGACAGAGTGTATGAACTCTGTGATGCACGGGACAAGGCACGCTGCTTCTTCAAATCAGCCAGTGTTCCAGGTGAGAACGGATTAACTGTGACAGTGACATGAATGTCTATCTTACTACCCCCTTCTCCACTATGAGTCATCATTCCACTCCCATTTCCATTACCATTTGTTCCATTTGCACTAGCTGCAATAACATCCTGCCGGGTTGTAGATGAACTTCGAGGAGGTGGAACAGGGGGTGCTGACATATAACCATCCACACCATCTTTATCAGAAGTGTTTGTGTTCACTTTCAGTCCACTATTGCGACTAAGGCTGCTGCTGTCACTACTGGATCTAACCACCAATTCCTTCTCAGTCTTCACATTTTTCACTGAAGGAGATAAGAAGAAATTACAGGAATACGAAAATATTATGCTGGAATCGCGTATTGTCATTTACAGGACATCGAAAGTTTTCTTACATATTTGTAGGCCTGCCTTGCAGAGACTTATTAAATCATCAGAAACAAAGCACTACTTAACTTAAATTCACTACCACATTTACAAATGGATTACAGGGAGTTATCTGGTGGATATTTGTGCTGAGAGAGATTTATTCTTGCAAACACCTTTCTTCAGCACAAGATGATTGACAGATATACATGAATGAGGAATGATGGAAGAGAGGAGCAAAAGGTCAAAGAAAAAAGATCTATGTAGCAATTATAGGGGAATAAGTCTCTTAAGTAAACAAGGAAAAGTGAAAGCTAGAATAATGCTTGACAAAGAGATGAAAGTGACTGAATGCATATATAATGCATATATATATTATACATGCATATATATATATATATATATATATATATATATATATATATATATATATATATATATATATATATGGATGGAGTGATAAGAGAGACGAGAGCAAAACTATGGAAAAGGGGTGCAGATATGGATGAAGTGATAGAGGAGATGAGACCAAAACTTGGAAAAAGGGGTGCAGAGATAGAGTGTGGTGATGAGATATGGTGGCTAGTGGCAAGCCCGTTTGTGGATGATACAGTGTTGTTTGCTGAGAGTGAAGAGGAGTTGCAGAAGGTTGTACATGTGTTTTTTGAGGTGTGTAAACATAGACAATTGAAGGTAAATGCTAGTAAAAGTAAAGTAATGGTGTCTGAAAGGAAACAAAATGAAAATATAAATTTTGTACAACCATATAAAGTGTAAGAAGAAAGTGTACTACATTGTGCTATGGATATGGAGGGGAAATGACTGGAAGAAGTGAGAGAATATAAGTATCTAGAAACTGTCTTGGATAAGTGTGGTGATATGGAAGGAGAGATAAGGGAGACAGCAGTAGAGGGTAGAATAGACATTGGGTCCCTTAACAAAATAATGAAGGGTAAAGGTGAAACAAGATTAAGAAGTTAAAGGGACAGCATGGACCTCCCAACCTTGATCTATGCAGCCAAAACAAAGACATGGAATGATTCACTGAGGTCAAGAATTGAGGCAGTGGAAATGAGTTATTTGAGGAAAGCACGTGGCGTGATTAAATGGAATAAACAAAGAAACAAAGGGGTGTATGAGAAATGTGGTATGGCAGGGAATGCAAAGGGAGTGAACTGAGTGGTAGAATGGATGAACCATAATACTTTGAGGTGGTTTGGGCATGTGTAAAGAATGCAAGACAGGGAATTTAAAAGGAGAGTGTATGGTAGTAAAATTAAAGATGTTGGTGTAAGTGTAAGACCACATGTGACATGGGCAAACAGAGTGGAGGAATACTGGAGGGAAAGAAACACTGGAAGAATGCATAGAATGGTGTATGCAAGGGAGGCTTACAAGGACAGGGATAAGTGGAGACTTTTGCTGTGGCCATCCCTTGGTGGGAGTTCCTGAAGGGAATGGGCATGAGAGATATAGATACCCAATCAAACAAATCTAGTTTTTGACACATTTTTACATTCAAGATAACATAAATATGGGGAAGAGAAAGATAACCCAGTTATGGGGAAGGATAGAATAGTGTATGCAAGAGAGGCATATAAGAACAGGGATAAGTGGAGACTTTTGCTGTGGGAGATATATGAGAAACAAACCTGCTTTAAGACTGTTCTGAGCAGGCAAATTAGCATCTATAAGTAAAATGAAAAATATGGTGTCCACAAAAAACTCTGTCCGCCTTCCCATACATTTTCAAAGGTCACACTTAAATTTTTGTAATTTGTAATCTCTGGCCTTGATTACCAACTGTTTCAACTGCCATAGGTCTGGGCATGGAACTGACAAGGCTCCTGAAGTATTCAACGTCCTAAATGAAGAGATGCACTAGTGAGGTATTGCAGGAAGCGGCCACCTAATTGTGCATTCTAAGCACCCAGTGTGCCTACAAATCTCACATGTATCCACATTTTCTTGGTTCTAGGTGAGAGTTTGGTCTTTCTCCTCCTTAAAAAGGTAAGATCCAACAATCTTGAAGCACAGACGGAAGATATGCATCACCCAGAAGTGAAATTCCCAAAATGAAATGACAATCAGGAAGAGTAAAGAAAAAAACATCCTTTCCTTCAGAAAGCCTGAGGCACACTGAGGAGGGTTGCTAGTGCTCACACCATTAGGAACACTAGTCTCAGTGATCAGATGTACAATGATTTCACACACAGAGCATATGCTTATACCCACAATAAACTTTAGTTGTATAATGCCTTAGAAAATATATGGGCAGCAGATCAATTTTTTTGTAGACTGTGGGACTATACAATGGTTATGAGACTGCTGGGTAAGATATCACACAATTGAGAATTAATGAAGATATACTTAACACAAGTAAAGCATCAATATAAGATTAACTTTGATCATCATATATTCATTCATACTTTTTTTTACACAAAAGGGATTCAAGGATCCAGTAACTGCCATCACAGGTGTTTTTTCATCTTTCTCAATGGCTTCAACTGCATACATCCAATTTCTAGCTGTCTTTTACAGCCATCCATAGCCATGCCTCAAAGACTACTCAACAGTATCATGACTGCTTATATGCTCTGGATCTGCCTGCAGACAGAAGGTTGCCTGCATGTACCACAATGATCTGATTCATCCTATCCAAAGTACATCTATTGCCCTCCTAAAAGTTCGGGGCAAAATATCCCAAAGCCTCCTTCACTCCATCTCCTTAGTTTCCCACTTCCCAATGCTCTCTCCTCTTTCGACACCTAGGTCCTCTTGGTCTGTCGTCCTTCATTCACCCCACCCATATGCCTTAACTATTTCAGAACACCCTGATTGGCTCTCTCAATTACTGTGCTTACCACATCTCTCTCTGACAATCATTCATTACACAATCAACCCACCTTACACCAGACACTGTCCTTAAGCATTTAATTTGAAACTCATTCACCACTTCCTTTAGCATTCAAAGACTAAGACTGACACCTATTCAATACTACTGGGACTATCACACCTTCAAACATACCCATCTTTGCCCTTGTGACAATGACTTATCCTTTCATATGCACCTTAATACATCCAGGATCTTAACGCCTTCTTTCACACTGTGACTCTCGTAAGCTCCCATAATTCCATTCACTACCATGTTAATTCCCAATTACTTCCCTTCCCCCTTTCTTAAATGTTCACACAAGCCATCTTGTCTTATCCCCTACTCCAACTCACAACTTACTTTTGTTCACATTTGCTCAATGGGTTGTAAATATGCGAGATGAGTATTGGTATCAAATCATTCCATGAAGCAGATAACAAAGAATATTCAGTGTTTAAAAGCATATATTGTAACTAATATTCAGAAGGGGGAATTTTTTTTTGGTATAAAAAGTACATATCAGTCTGATGAGAGTATAAACAAACTGTATTATTTTATGCAAAAATATTACTCACCATGAAGATGTAGAACAACAAAACAACACAAACTATACATACACTGTTGTAAAATCATTTGACTTTCTTCCTCTTCAAGAATAGTATTTGCCTTTCCAATGTCCTCTTTTTTCTCATTCTCTCTCTCTTCCTTCTTCAGCTCTTCTTCCTCTTCCTCCACTAACAGACTCTCCCTGCAAGTCATTAGGCTCACAGAATCACAATGATACAATATTAATACTTTTCTCAATGTGAAAGAGAAATAAAGAAGAAAATGTTGTGGCAATAAATTGAGTGATTAAATAATAGAATCCCTATGTAAGAATGAACATGAAAAGAATGGTAGGACGAAGTTACAAAAATAATGTACCTGAATGAAGATTAGTACTTCATGTAAAAGACTGCTAAACATTGTAAAGACTGACAAATAAAAGAAATCACAGTGAATAGAACTGGATTTTGTTTAAGGCACTAAGATGTACTGGCTGATGGCCTCTTATATAAAAACATACAGCTTGAAAAGTCCCAATATAGAATGATGAAATGCTTTACCTGTCACACAAAATGCCTAGGTATGTAGACATCAGATTCACTGTTACATAATATTAATCTTATCACTAAGTCACATCTCCATCTAACTGTACCTAATAATTAACAATGTCAGTTCCACCAGGACCATTTTTTTTTTTATTTATGTACTAGTTTGGTCATTTAATAATTCAAGTTTTCCATAAAATCTATATGCCACCTTGACTGAAAATCAGTCTCCACACTGGGAGAGAAACTTTTTCATACAGTGGAATAACATGGGTTATGAGAATGCTCCACATTGTTTCTCCTACGGCAAGTCTCATTGAATGAATTTTAATCAAAACCAAAATGACAAGAATATCAGAAACAAAATATATATGAACAAGATCAAGGTAGACTTTAAGCCAAAGAAAAGATTACAACACATTTACAATAGTAGTGCCACTAACCAAATTCAATCCAAGAGTAAACAGGGATGATCAGCCAACTCGGTGATGAATTTAGAGGTAAAATCTAGAATGCCATCATTATTTCATTTAAAGGCAAGGATCTGCATCTCACCTTCAGTTAAAAACTATTTTTATGTGCTAGACATATGGGCTGAAAAAATCACTGCCCTCATCCCAATGAAACAAAGAGCTACCAAAAAAAGATACAATGCCACTCTATATCATACTGATCCCATTCTCAAAAATACTTCTTGTTTTACAATTAAAACTAATGATGGACCATTGTACAGGATATTATTTAATTCAATAAAATGTATGCTACCATAGAATAAAAATTATTTTCTACACATGACTATCTATCTGACATATGAACTGTATTGCATGTTTGCAAAAATTCTTGTATGACCACCCTGCCTTTAATCCAAAAGAATGCCACCCATATCATAAAGCTGTAGTAATTGATTTTGTGAGGACCATGTGATTCATTAAGTGGCATCAATATGGTTACATACCATGCAACTCTGCAATCTAGCCAAAAGCATGAGATATTAACATTCTGGATATTTATCAATTTTGGATTTCTACATCAAACATTCAACTCATCAGAGATATTAGATTCAAACACAATGATTTTATAGGTTGCAATGGGAAAAAAAGTGTACTTGATATTTGGACTTTTAAGATTATGAGAGAGAGATTAGAACAAGAAACTAACTTGCTCCACAAAATCCCATGACAAAGAGTAAATTACATTAACATGTATATTGTAAAGAGCAGAAGGGTATGCTATAAAATTGGTGCAAGTAAAATATGCTTCTTTAAATTGTAGTTCTGGTGTTAAAAGGGATAGTAAGCACAGGAACTCTATTGGGATAAAAGGTAAGATGATGAAAAGAACTACAAAGTAAAACACATGGCACCTAGCAGTATGAATATACAATACACTGTGACTTTAAAAGAATAATAACAGAATTCAAATAAGTTTTGGGTATCAAAAAGATGTTATATTTCACTTCTGAAAAGTACTGCAATACTCCCATGACAGCTTCATCAATGGAGTGTTTAAGCCATGTGTTACAGTACTGTAATGACAAAACAATGACACTCACTTGGTGCTGTTATTACTGCTGATGCTGTTTGCAGCTATGACTGCAGGAAATGCAGTCAGTGGAGAGCTTTCTCCCCCTTCCTTTACTACTCGCAGTCCTCCCAAAGCTGGGGAATCCTCTTGCTGTGGAAATTAAAACATGAGATCATGTGCTTTACCTCCTATGTTTTTACATCAATAAACAAACTACTGTATTTGAAATACAGTATGACTATAACAAATATATAAAGTACTTAAGGTAGTATCTTATGTTGTAAATAAGCTTTTGGACAGTTTTTTATGACAAGGATTAAGTAATATACTGCAAAAGATCTGAATGGGTAGAGCATTGATTTATCATATTCCTAATAAAGTTATTATATTTCAATACCAAAAAGCTAGTTAAGAGAAACAAATAAAATTTTGCATGGAAAAAGAAGGTGCTAAGGATGTATGTAGCAATTATAGGGGAACAAAAGGATGTTAAGTATACCAGGAAAAGTGTATGAAAGAATATTAACTGATAGCAATAGCAACATGCTTGAACTGCTTATTAAGTTATAATAAATGCTTGAATTGCTTGAATATTCAAACATAATAAAAGGAAATCTCATAATAAAAATGAATATCTAAGACAATAACTGCCATGAACTGTGTTCTTACAAATGGCAGTCATGCAAGCAGCCACCTCTACAAGCAGAAACTGAATTAGTACTCACAAAAGAGGGGAAATGAATCACTAAGATTGCAAATGGAAAGTGCATCAAGACTGAGGTCAGACTAATAATATGATCCATTGCAATGATTTACGCTTGATACTGTTGAGTATATGCATGGAACTAAAGACATCCAAGATTAGAGAGAAGTACTCTATGCAGGGACAATGTAACGGCCAGAAGAAAACATTCTTCAGCATATGAAGACTACTTTCACATTTTTAAAGAAAGATCAAACTTTACTGTAATAATAAGCTTTTACTTTTACTGTAATAAAGTCATCTTTATTACTTTTAGTGATGGAATCAGAACAATGACACCAAGTTGAGAATTAGAAAAAATATAAATAAGTTTTTGAGGTATTAAACTCAACTAAGTTATGTCTATTCCCTGGGAAATATCTCTACATCTGAGCTTACAAAATTATTCATGACAGATAAGACTGATCAAGCAAGATGAGGCTGAGCAGATTTTAAAAAAGTGGAAAAGGCAAAGTCAAATGATCTGTCTGCTCCCTCCCTCTCACTCAATCTGCATCTTGTCTTGGTACAATATCCTCAATAAACTAAGACTTGGACATGTTATCTAATTGGGTAAACAAAATCTTGTTAAATTTAATGCCTCCAAGACCCAGTATCTACCCATCTCTCCACTGAAACGTCCTCACAATTCTCATCTCTCCTTGATGGTTCTGTAATTCCACCTTTTGACTCAATGAACATACATGGTATTACTGTAACATCCACTCTTTCTTGGAAACCCCACATTACAGGAACAACTGGGTTTGCCTCTAAGAAACTGGGTGTCCTGTTTAGATGTCTAAACTTCTTTTCTTCTGAACAGTTGCACCATTTATACAAACTGATTTGTCCACATATGGAGTGCTGCTCTCACATTTGGGGTGGTTCTAGCTCTGCATCCTTACTTGACAGAGCTGAGTTGAAAGCAGTCTGACTTATAAGCTGTCCTAGGCTAACGTCTAGGCTTGATCCTTTTGCCCTAAACCACAATGTTGGTTCACTTTCCCTCTTCTATAAGCATTACTTTAGTTCTTGCTCCCAAGAGCTGGATGCTTGTGCACTAACAACACTAGCTAAACCACGCAATACTTGGCAAGCTGCTGTGTCACAAGATTGCTGTGTGGCCATCAGCAACTCAAGGGTGGGCCATTTTGATACCTACTTCTTTCCCTACACATCAAAGCTTTAGAAATCTCTACCTTCTCATGTCCTTCCCAATAACCATGACCTGCCACATTTTAAAAGACATAAATCGTAAATACTTTCCCTCGTATTTCCTTTTTCCGATTCATAATTCTCTCTATATTTCAATTAAGGATCAGCCTTGATGTGGACTTTTGTTCCTGACTGAAGCCTCTAACAGAGAAAGAACGACCCATCCACTAATATACACATCTATTATACTTTGTTGCTGTCTCCCGTGTTAGCGAGGTAGCGCATGGAAACAGACGAAAGAATGGCCCAACCCACCCACATACACATGTATATACATACACGTCCACACATGCACATATACATACCTATACATCTCAACATATACATATATATACACACACAGACATATACATATATACACATGTACGTAATTCATAGTCTGTCCTTATTCATTCCCGTCGCCACCCCGCCACACTTGAAATAACAACCCCCCCCTCCCCCCGCATGTGCACGAGGTAGTGCTAGGGAAAGACAACAAAGGCCACATTTGTTCACACTCAGTCTCTAGCTGTCATGTATAATGCATCGAAACCACAGCTCCCTTTCCACATCCAGGCCTCACAAAACTTTCCATGGTTTACCCCAGACGCTTCACATGCCCTGGTTCAATCCATTGACAACATGTCAACCCCGGTATACCACATCATTCCAATTCACTTTATTCCTTGCATGCCTTTCACCCTCCTACATGTTCAGGCCCTGATCACTCAAAATCTTTTTCAATCCATCTTTCCACCTCTAATTTGCTCTCCCACTTCTCCTCGTTCCCTCCACCTCTGACACATATATCCCCTTGGTCAATCTTTCCTCATTCATTCTCTCCATGTGATCAAATCATTTCAAAACACCCTCTTCTGCTCTCTCAACCACACTCTTTATATTACCACACATCTCTCTTACCCTATTATTTCTTACTCGATCAAACCACCTCACACCACATACTGTCCTCAAACATCTCATTTCCAGCACATCCACCCTCCTGCGCACGACTCTATCCATAGCCCACGCCTCGCAACCATACAACATTGTTAGAACCACTATTCCTTCAAACATACCCATTTTTGCTTTCCAAGATAATGTTCTCGACTTCCATGCATTCTTCAAGGCTCCCAGAATTTTCGCCCCCTCCCCCACCCTATGATTCACTTCCGCTTCCATGGTTCCATCTGCTGCCAAATCCACTCCTAGATATCTAAAACACTTCACTTCCTCCAGTTTTTCTCCACTCAAACTTACCTCCCAACTGACTTGACCCTCAACCCTACTGTACCTAATAACCTTGTTCTTATTCACATTTACTCTCAACACAGACATATATATACATAAACATATACATATTCATCTTGCATGCCTTCATCCATTTCCAGCACCAACCCACCCCACAGGAAACATCTTATTAACAACTAAAATTTTGGATGGAATATTATTGCTTGTCTAATTACCCCCTTCACACTGTGCAAAATGATCACAATGTATATCTCAGAAATTTACTGGGGTGTAACAGCAGAATAACTTTCATGCATCTAAAGATTAAAAACAAAGACAACAGAACCTTTAATCACAGCTAACACAAATACTCTTACCAAAGGCTTCTTCTTATTTTCCAACTGAAGTCTTATTCTTGCTTCTTCCTGTGCTTCTTTTTTTGGTGTCAGTGTTTTTTCCCGAATGGATGTTCGTCGCACAGACTGTGTGCGTGTATTAGAGTGTGCACGTCGAACCTGTAGGATGTGATCACAACTTTAAGTTTTTAAACAGAACAATGATGTGGACAGTAAGTGGTTCTTCAATAGATGTAGGAAAAAAGTAAACAGAAGACAACATGGAATTAAGGAAGAAACTTCTTAACACTGAAGAAGTACTTTTCTGGTATAAGAATGGTGGATGATCAGAATAAGATGACTGAGGACATGATAGATCCAAACAGCACATATAAGTTTAGAAAATTGAATGATATAAGAGAATGTTCAAGAGATAGGGCACCATAAGTGTAAATTACTTTTCCCATATAGTACAAATAAGTAACTAAAAACAGACATATACATAAGCACATATACATACAGATAAATAGATAAACTGATAGAAATTTGAGAGGTAAACTGAGACAGATACATATGTACACACACAAAAAGATGGAAATATACACTGGTGAATGGAAAAATATACGGTGATATCACAGGTGATTATGAATTAAAGGTCGGCTAAGGATCTACAGGCAGACAGCAAGATATATATATAAAGAATGATTAAGGAATTTATGAGAAACCAAGAACAGGATACATCTAACTATGTATATCTCTGATGTCCATTCCCTCCAGGAACTCCCATCAAGGGGGATGACTAAAGAGAAAGTCTCCACTTATCTCTGTCCTTATATGCCTCACTCACATTCACCAATGCACACATTCTTCCCCCATTTTGATCCCTCCAGAACTCTTCCACTCTATTTCCCCATGTCACAGGTGGTCTTCCTTTCACACCTACCCCTTTTATCATACTATAATACACTTTCCTTGTACATATTAAAAGGAAACTGAAACTCAAGAGAACTTAAGAGAAAGGACAGAATATGAGTGGACATACATACAAGGTGTGTGTGTGCTTAAACTGCTAAAATATGCCATGTTGTATGGAGGTTGAACTATGCCGAACAGTACATTAAAAAGGTACATAAAAAAAATGACTTATTTAGAGCAAAGAGATTACAAAAGAGAGAGGGCTAGTTAAAAAGAGGGAGAACTAAAGATATGATAAACTGTCCACAATATCAATTCATATACACATGGCAGGGGTATGGACAAAATATTGTAGGAATAATGACCATGAAAATGTATCTAATCAATTTAAGTAATATAATAAAAAAAGCTTAAAAAACATGATATAAAGACAAAGTAATAACAGGATATGTAGACAAGGCTAATTTCACTACTGAGTAAAAGAACACAGAAATTAACACTTTCCTTATTTAGTGATTAACAAAAGCAGCACTTATCTCACCCTTCTTGTCTGATCATGAATTCTCTTGGTTTCTTGTTCACTGATGAGTTGCATGATCCTTTCCCGCAGTTCAGCATCCTCACAAATATCTGTTGAAAGCATCATCATGAACTCATAATGTAAATACAACTTCCTTCCCTTTTTTACAATACAAAAACTTTCCAAAAATTCTTAAATCAGAATAAATAAAAAAAAATGCAGAAAACACATCTAACAGATCCCATGTACAAATGATAAATCTTTCCTTTATTATATTTCATTCACCCATACTTTTATAAAGTGGTATGGTACCCTCCCATACAACTTCCCAGGAATACTCAACAAACTTATGCCTCTGTAGTTTGGACACCCACCTTTATCCCCTTTGCCTCTTTACAATGGCACTATGCATACATTCTGCCAATCCTCAGGCACTTCACCATGATCCATACATACAATGAATATCCTTAACAACCAATCAACAAGTCACCCCTTCTTAATAAATTCTACTGCAATACCATCCAAACCCACCACCTTGCCGAATTTCATCTTCTGCGAAGCTTTCACTATCTCTTCTCTCTTAACCAAACCATTCTCCCTGACCCTCTCACTTCACATGCCACCCCAACAAAAACACTCTACATTTGTCACTCTATCATCAAACACATTCAACAAAACTTCAAAATGCTCACTCCATCTCCATCTCACTTCATCACTTCCTGCTATTACTTCTCCCCTTGCCCCCTTCACCGATGTTCCCATCTGTTCTCTTGTCTTATGCAGATTATTTACCTTCTTCCAAAAATCTTTTTTATTCTCCCCAAAATTTAATGATACTCTCTCAACCCAACCTCTCATTTACCCTAGCCTGAGCCAGGTAACCATTTTATCAACCAATCCCTTGGGTAAATGAACAGCTGGGTTGACTGTGGATCAACTGCCATAACCAGGATTCAAACCTATATGCTCAACCCTGGGCAACCCAAGAATGCATCACAGTCAGGAACGCTAACCACTACACTGTTTTGTACTCATTTAATTCAAGTGTGCAATGACTGAACCTTCCTAGACATGGGGAAAATACTCCACACATGGATGAATTAATCTTTTATACTCAATCGAAGTTTTCAATTCTTACATGGATGTCAAATTTTCTTACCATAAGGAGTCTCCTGGTTTTTGGTACGTGCATGAAGATTTGCGCCATTCTGCACCAACAACTCCAACACATCAGGCTGAAGAAAAAATGCCACAAGTTACAAAAACAAGCATACATGTCCCAAGCTCATCAACAATAGCCAAATTCAAAATACTTAGTTTTCAGGAACTAATGTGGTCACATGCTTTTATGTACATGCCACTTCCTAAATTTGGAGTACAGTCTTCTGTGACAATTTTTTCTTTGAGCATCACAATCTAAACTATGGCTAAGGTGAAACTAATCTCTAAAATATATATCAAGTATCATCTAAGATTACTGACAGGTTCAACTGAAATCTATATTAGGATAAAATTTTCACTGTATATCCTTCAACTGATTAATCTGATCTCTATCCTCTGCCATCATTTTGAACAAACTCAAAAACATGTGTAAATCTTTCAAACATATTTTGTCTTCTCACTCAGTTCTAAACACAATCTTACAATATGAGAATTCTGAACTACAAGTACTATATCTAATTCCATCTTCATGGACATCATCAATAATCAGGAAATTGTACATAAATCTCCAACCATGTATTGGGATTTTTGTTAAGACTCTCGAGACCATACCCTAATCCCCTAGTTAGTCTTGTATGTATATTCTCTAAATTTTCAGTCAGTGAGTACTATTAATTCACTGTCATTACGAAAAACACAAGCACAAGAGACTTATCTAAAAGCTTCTAATTTCACCAAAAGACCAGTTTACGAACAGAGGGGATAAACAACAAACTCTGATACACTTACATGTCCCCAACATGCTGCTGCATGTAGAGGTGACCAATCATCATGATCTCTAACTTCAGTTGGCACATTTTGACTCAGAAGGTATTCCACCACTCTGACATATCCATTGGCTGCCGCTATGTGCAGCTAAGAATGAGAAAAAAATTAGGAAGCATAAAACTTAAACATCTCGAAGCAATGTACAAGTAATTATTTCACTACTCCAGTATGTACACTACTTAATGCCAAATCAATACAATTTGTTTTGATAAAATGGTAATGCATTTCTGATATCAAGGGTACTGTTTATCTATCGCAACTAAATTTCCTGCCAATTCCGCAAGGTTCAGTAAGTACATACAGTGCACCCTATAAAATCACTCACTCATACACATTCTCAACCCATGCCAGTGTGTCAAGAGTAAAACATCACATGTGTGACAGGACTAGCCAGCTGAGAGCTTACAACTCAGCTCAAGTTATTCCATGAGTGTCTATGCCATGGACTTCTATACTTATAAAATTAATGCTTACTTTTTCACTTTTTACAGTAATAGATAAGTGATACTAGTGTCTCAAACAAACTAACTCCATACAGAAAATACTTCCGCTGCATTTGATCCCATCATTCCCTAGCTTCTTTATCTGCTATACCTTTAGTTCTAACAAATTCTCTCACAGCATCTACCCATCACTGCCATGGTCAACCTCTCCTCCTTGCCCCTTTGACTGTACTTCTACATATCTTAAATAATGAAGTTTCAGTTAAGAAATAATAAAACATGGTACACAGCTTCTGTTTCTCTGGGAAACTCTTCTAACCAACCAAATCAGTTTCAGGCCATGATATTATATCCCTGGGGTTAAAGCAATAAATAATAACCTGAGGTCAGTTTGTTCCATTTTTAAAAGGTCCATAACAGGAGATAAGTACTATGAGGGGGTGGATAGGCTTTCTATATTGGAATTCAATTAACCTAAAAATGCAGAAATGAGAATAATGCATACCTCATAAACCATCTAGTGCAAATATTCAACATTATAAAAGATGCAGGATATATACATACTGGTGTTGCTCCCTGATGATCACGAAACATTAAGCTTTGTCCCTCACTCTTCATATGCTTCAGGTCACTAAGCATCTGTGTCTCTGTGGCAGAACGTGTCTCATCAATAAGAAGCTGAGTGACCCCACGCCGAGCCATCTCACTCTCAATGTAATCGAGAGTTGCATCATCCTCACATATATCATACGGCATGTTACCATCAGCATTAACAGCAAGAAGATTGGCACCTCTGAAAAGGAAAAATCAAAAATTATTCCATGTATCGTTGTCATCACACAACCTCAGGATTCCATTTATGGGGCACACCTAGCTTCAAGGGTGCACTTCGTGCAGGAACAAGGAAATAATTGACTCCTGTGGAGCAAGCATGTTCTCAATGAGACTGTTCTACCCATCCACTGCCGATGGAAACAGTTTTGCCATTGGTGACATCTTGCTCATAGTGTAAACACTTGTAGATAGAGTCCGATAATGCCATACACACATTATTACTAAGAACATTATAGTATAAACTCAAGTCCCTTTTCATGTAGGGGTCCTGGGGCTATAACCCCAGAAGCTCCAGCAGCTTCAAGGTTGTGCTACACTCAGTAGTAAGGACACGCCAGACTCCTTTGAAGTAGAGGTTGTTTGACAAGACTGTATTCTTATCAACTAATAATGATACATCCTTGCCAAAGGTGACTCTTCACTCATAGTGTAACATCAAGCAGGAAGCATCTGGTAACACCATACTTACATATACATATTTCTTTCATACACATTTGCCATTTCCAGCATCAGTGAGGTAGTGTCAAGAACAGAGGAATGAGCCTTAGAAGAAAAATCTTCACTTGGCTCACCCAATCCCATCCTTTTTAGTTGCCTTCTGTGGCACACAGAGAATCTGTTGGAAGTATTCTCACCTATCCCCAGGGATGACATACATTTATCATTATCATTATTATCATTATTATTATGATCATTATTATTACTATTATCATTACGATCATTCTTATTATTATTATCATTATCATCATGTATCCCTGGGGATAGGGGAGAAAGAATACTTCCCACACATTCCTCATGTGTCGTAGAAGGCGACTAAAGGGGACGGGAGTGGGGGGCTAAAAACCCTCCCCTCCTTGTATTCTAACTTTCTAAAAGGGGAAACAGAAGAAGGAGTCAAGCGGGGAATGCTCATCCTCCTCGAAGGCTCACATTGGGGTGTCTAAATGTGTGTGGATGTAACCAAGATGAGAAAAAAGGAGAGATAGGTAGAATGTTTGAGGAAAGGAACCTGGATGTTTTGGCTCTGAGTGAAACAAAACTCAAGGGTAAAGGGGAAGAGTGGTTTGGAAGAGTCTTGGGAGTAAAGTCACGGATTAGTGAGAGGACAAGAGCAAGGGAAGGAGTATCACTACACATGAAACAGGAGTGGTGGGAGTATGTGATAGAGTGTAAGAAAGTAAATTCTAGATTGATATGGGTAAAACTGAAAGTTGACGGAGAGAGATGGGTGATTATTGGTGCATATGCACCTAGGCATGAGAAGAAAGATCATGAGAGGCAAGTGTTTTGGGAGCAGCTGAGTGAGTGTGTTAGTAGTTTTGATGCATGAGACCAGGTACTATTATAGTGATGGGTGATTTGAATGTAAAGGTGAGTAATGTGGCAGTTGAGGGAATAATTGGTATACATGAGGTGTTCAGTGTTGTAAATGGAAATGGTGAAGAGCTTGTAGATTTATGTGCTGAAAAAGGACTGGTGATTGGGAATACCTGGTTTAAAAAGAGAGATATACACAAGTATACATATGTAAGTAGGAGAGATGGCCAGAGAGCGTTATTGGATTACGTGTTAATTGATAGGCTCGTGAAAGAGAGACTTTTGGATGTTAATGTGCTGAGAGGTGCAACTGGAGGGATGTCTGATCATTATCTTGTGGAAGCAAAGGTGAAGATTTGTAGAGGTTTTCAGAAAAGAAGAGAGAATGTTGGGGCGAAGAGAGTGGTGAGAGTAAGTGAGCTTGGGAAGGAGACTTGTGTGAGGAAGTACCAGGAGAGACTGAGTACAGAATGGAAAAAGGTGAGAACAAAGGAGGTAAGGGGAGTGGGGGAGGAATGGGATGTATTTAGGGAAGCAGTGATGGCTTGCGCAAAAGATGCTTGTGACATGAGAAGCGTGGGAGGTGGGTTGATTAGAAAGGGTGAGATGAAGAAGTAAGATTATTAGTGAAAGAGAAGAGAGGCATTTGGACGATCTTTACAGGGAAATAATGCAAATGACTGGGCGATGTATAAAAGAAAGAGGCAGGAGGTCAAGAGAAAGGTGCAAGAGGTGAAAAACAGGGCAAATGAGAGTTGGGGTGAGAGAGTATCATTAAATTTTAGGGAGAATAAAAAGATGTTTTGGAAGGAGGTAAATAAAGTGCGTATGACAAGGGAACAAATGGGAACTTCAAAGAAGGGGGGTAATGGGGAGGTGATAACAATGGTGGTGATGTGAGAAGGAGATGGAGTGAGTATTTTGAAGGTTTGTTGAATGTGTTTGATGATAGAGTGGCAGATATAGGGTGTTTTGGTCGAGGTGGTGTGCAAAGTGAGAGGGTTAGGGAAAATGATTTGGTAAACAGAGAAGAGGTAGTAAAAGCTTTGCGGATGATGAAAGCCAGCAAGGCAGCGGGTTTGGATGGTATTGCAGTGGAATTTATAAAAAAAAAAGGGGTGACTGTATTGTTCACTGGTTGGTAAGGTCATTTAATATGTATGATTCATAGTGAGGTGCCTGAGGATTGGCAGAATGCTTGCATAGTGCCATTGTACAAAGGCAAAGGGGATAAAAGTGAGTGCTCAAATTACAGAGGTATAAGTTTGTTGAGTATTCCTGGGAAATTATATGGAAGGGGTATTGATTGAGAGGGTGAGGGCATGTACAGAGCATCAGATAGGGGAAGAGCAGTGTTGTTTCAGAAATGGTAGAGGATGTGTGGATCAGGTGTTTGCTTTGAAGAATGTATGTGAGAAATACTTAGAAAAGCAAATGGATTTGTATGTAGCATTTATGGATCTGGAGAGGGCATATGATAGAGTTGATTGAGATGCTCTGTGGAAGGTATTAAGAATATATGGTGTGGGAGGCAAGTTGTTAGAAGCAGTGAAAAGTTTTTATTGAGGATGTAAGGCATGTGTACATGTAGGAAGAGAGGAAAGTGATTGTTTCTAAGTGAATGTAGGTTTGCAGCAGGGGTGTGTGATGTCTCCATGGTTGTTTAATTTGTTTATGGATCAGGTTGTTAGGGAGGTGAATGCAAGAGTTTTGGAAAGAGGAGCAAGTATGCAGTCTGTTGTGGATGAGAGAGCTTGGGAAGTGAGTCAGTTGTTGTTCGCTGATGATACAGCACGGGTGGCTGATTTGGGTGAGAAACTGCAGAGCTGGTGACTGAGTTTGGTATAGTGTGCGAAAGAAGAAAACTGAGAGTAAATGTGAATAAGAGCAAGGTTATTAGGTACAGTAGGGTTGAGGGTCAAGTCAATTGGGAGGTAAGTTTGAATGGAGAAAAACTGGAGGAAGTGAAGTGTTTTAGACATCTGGGAGTGGATCTGGCAGCGGATGGAACCATGGAAGTGGAAGTGAATCATAGGGTGGGGAGGGGGCGAAAATTCTGGGAGCGTTGAAGAATGAGTGGAAGTCGAGAACATTATCTCGGAAAGCAAAAACGGGTATGTTTGAAGGAATAGTGGTTCCAACAATGTTATATGGTTGCGAGGCGTGAGCAATGGATAGAGTTGTGCGGAGGAGGTTGGATGTGCTGGAAATGAGATGTCTGAGGACAATATGTGGTGTGAGGTGGTTTGATCAAGTAAGTAATAATAGGGTAAGAGAGATGTGTGGTAATAAAAAGAGTGTGGTTGAGAGAGCAGAAGAGGGTGTTTTGAAATGGTATGGTCACATGGAGAGAATGAGTGAGGAGGGAACGAGGAGAAGTGGGAGACCAAATTGGAGGTGGAAAGATGGAGTAAAAAAGATTTTGAGTGATCGGGGCCTGAACATGCAAGAGGGTGAAAGGCGTGCAAGGAATGTTATTTCATGTGTGGCGAGGTGGTGATGGGAATGAATAAAGACAGACAGTATGAATTATGTACATGTGTATATATGTGTATGTCTGTGTGTGTATATATATGTATACGTTGAGATGTGGACGTGTATGTATATACATGTGTATGTGGGTGGGTTGGGCCATTCTTTCGTTGTTTCCTTGCGCTACCTTGCTAACGCAGGAGACAGCGACAAAGCAAAATAAAATAAATAAATAACATACACAGATATATACATATATACACATGTACATATTCATACTTGTTTGTCTTCATCCAATCCTGGCACTATCCCGTCCAACAGGAAACAGCATCACTACCCCCTGCTTCAGCTAGGCAGCACCAGGAAAACGGACAAAAAAGGCCACATTCATTCTCACTCAGTCTCTAGCTATTAAGTGTAATGCACTGAAAGAATACTTCCCATATATTCAAATTCAACATATCACAAGATCCCTAAAACCAAAGATGCAACTTCCTTACTTTCGAAACTGAAAACCTACCCTCATCCATCTTGTGCTCATCCAACAAAGACACACATATATAACCACACTTCCTCATCTGTGGTCCTGCCCAGTGTATGTGGCCAGTTTCCCAAGTACTGTGGAAGCCCACAGATGGGGACCTTGGAGTAGAACTTGTAGACTACAGTAAAGGAACCAGAAAATGCAATGAATGCAATATAAAGGAAGTTACAGAAAAAGATAGACAGTTTAAATTGTTTTGAACATATACAAATAATGACAAAGCGTGCAAGAGGAAAAATGAAATGAGTGGGGCAGGAAGATAGGATACATGGACAGAATGGCAAAAAGTTAGCCAGATTACCACAGGGTAATATAAGTAAAGACATAAAATGCAAAGGTAGATACAAGGATATATTTAGAGTGATATGCAAACAGAAAAATGAAGAAATATGCAAGCAAATGGAAAGGCAGTTAAGTGCTGAGAAATACCTACTTAGCAATGAGGAACTTGGCAAGATGAAGATGACCACAGGTAGCTGCTGCATGGAGAGGGGTCCATTTCTCCGAGTCCTGAGCATTTACATCAGCTCCATGATGAACTAAAAGTCTCATCATTTCTTCCGAGTCATCTATACAGCACTGATGTAGGGCTGTCAGACCATCCTCATTTGTGGAGTCAGGATTTACACTTGCTTCTAGCAATGCTTGAACTGTCAAAAAGAATTCACGTCAAAAGACAAACTAGGCTAAGTCTGGTAAACTTAATGATTTATGCACATACATTGACATCATACTACAGAATTCACTAAAAAATTCTACACAAGTGACATTACAATGAGCAGAAATTCTGTTAGTACCAGTATGAACAGCTATAATTTTTAAGGATATATCGCATTATTTCTTTGAGGTGGAAGCCAAAATCATTTACTATAATACAAAATACAAAAAATCATGTCATTAGGACTACTGTTTATTCTTAATACAAGAATTCCAAAAGAAAAGTGTGTGTATCAAGTATGTACAATTACCCATATTTCTGTGTGATGAAATTCCTTTGGATATTCTCTAGCTTCAGTTCATGCCTATTATATCCATGAACTTAAAATAACTAAGGTCATGTAAAGCTAAAGGATATCCGAAGAAATCTCATCACAAAAAAAAAATTCATACTATATGCTCACCTTCATCAATGTCATTTCTGGCTGCAGCTTCAAGTAACATTACATTACTGATGAACTTGACACTTTTTTTGTTTTCTCGCCTCCTCTTTTGTGCTTCATTTTGCGCAGTTTTTTCTCTCTTGCTACCAGCTAATTCTCTTTCTTTCTGAGACCACTTCTTCATCTGCTGCATCCTCCGTCGTCTTGCTAACTTTAAGCGCTCTTGAGTTGAGAGCTTTTCAATGTATGCCATTTCGGCAATGAGTTCACTGTGATCCATTATGGATGTTGATTTTGTGGAGTCCACTTTTTATAATTTCTAAGACTAGGCTCGTTTTGGAATGCATATGTTTCAAAGGAATGTTACAGAACTTGAGAATCATTCAGGTCATGAATACATCAGGATTATCATTACAAAAATCTTGATCATCAGCCATACTATTCCATAAAGTTCAAGGATTCTTAACGCTAAAATGTCTGCTTTTGTTGAATCAGTGAGTACTTTCCACTAAAGTATTAACAAAAGCTCCCATGCTATTCAATATTACAGTTGCATTCTCACACAGCTAACTCCATATTGCATGTAATTTACTTTGATTAGACAAAAATCTGTAACAAAGGCTCCATTTTTCCAAACCTGTTTGCCATTATCACAGTTTTTAACAAGAACATGCAAATAACTTACCTCAGACATGGAGTTCTGGCTGAGGTACTTATTCATTTTGATTATCTGGGTGCAAAGATACTTTAATGATTGTTTACGATCAGCTAACAGGATATGTGTCACACAAATTTTTCAAATATGCTACAACAGGAAAGTAGTTCTAAACTTCTGGCCTTTTTCATCCATGTTTTCAATTTTCTTTTCTTTAACAAATGGTCAGAAAATTATAAGAGAAAAGTTGCAGTTTTCCCAGCAACAGCTTGTCTTTGTATTCTTTTCTGTCACCCATCTTGAACACTTAGACTTCTTTTTCCATGCTGACCTGTTTTCACATAAAATAATAAATGTAAAAATTAGCAAGTACATTTAGTTGAACTGTAACCACAAGAAAAATGACAATATAAGTTTTACAACAAGACACAATGGCTCCTCTGTTATATTTGCAGTCATTCAAAATTATATTTACTTCCATACAGTATTCTCGGATTTTTAAGCATATCAACATTACCAGTGTTACTTAATTTTGCTAAATTCAGCTACAAAATCCTATAAAAAGATATAGTACCACCATTGCCTGAAATTATTTTCAGAATCTTATTAAGTAAAATACAGCATTACCTCATTATTTGATATACTTCCAATTCCTTCAATCTTTAAAGTTCTGTGCCAACACTCTTCATTTGCTGTTAAAAGTTATCTCCTACGCTTGACTGACATGTATAACTTTGCTTTTCACAGAGAGTCTGACCTCCATTCTAAATGCATACATCAATTTCCAAGATAGTTTAATATTCTCTGTTAAACATTCATTCATCTATTTTCCAAGATGCTCACTTGCTTTCCTTTTATTCACACATACGAACTACTTTCCCTATTTTTTGTAAGACTAAATTCTATACCTTGTCCCCTGCTTCATTGCAATTCATACATGATTCATTTTCCCTACAAAATTCTATTTTCCACCACCCACCTTCTTTTAAACTTCATTCCATCAAGACATTCAGTGTTACTGGACTTCATTTGCTTCTGGTTACCTCACCCTTTGGCAAAGTTGTATCAATATCAGTGGACAAAATGAGTATGGACTCATCAAGGAACTTCTCACTATGAAGGACTTGATCATTTCCGTCACTGACTGTAATACAGCTTGAAGCTGTATAAGCCCCCTTAAAAGGGGCCCTAGGATTTCTATGACTAATCAAGCACGGTGTTCCTCTCTTTCCACTACCTATCTTTATAGTGACACATTCCTCTGTGACATCCTCTATTCAGCCATTCTTTACATGATTTCATATTTCAATTTTACTATGAACTCAACATATTAACCCTCTCAAAGACTTAATACCACACATAATATTATCATACTCCTATGCTGTCTTCTCTGTGTTAAGAGCACATTTTTTTCATAGACAAACTTGTGCTGAAAATCTCTGTGCCAAGACCACATATCTTCACATACAAACTTGTGTTGAAAATACATATTCAAATATCTTTAACCACTAATGCACACAATCTACTGATTCCTTCACCACTCATATTTCCACACAGGACCTCATACCTTCCTATGAGCATAATCACTGTAGAGATCCACAGAGTGATACTATCATTACTAAAAATATGTGAATCATGTCATAAAGGATTTCAAGAAAAGCCAGGATTGATATCTACACTGTTATCTTAGAGAAGTCTTCAGGAGTTCTCTACCCCTGCAGCCAGGGCTGCTGTACAGTACCTCTGGCCAACCAAGTTGGTGGAAGCCACGGCCCAAACATGTAGCCACCATGACCAGTCTGGTCTACTATGTAACTACTTGTCCAGGGCCATCTTAAATTCCTCTGCTTAGCATCCCTTGGTGTTACTGACGATCAGGCAATCAGTCATAGAGACTTGGGCCCCGAATGCTTAAGGCATTCTATGTGTTAGTGCATAACGTGCCTTTTTTACTTTCAAATGTAACGTCATTGATTCAAACAACCTGACATAACAAGATGAATACTCTAACAGTTTGGTCCAAGTTCAAGCTGTATATGTAAATTAACTTCCATAGCAAATGTAAGGTAAACCTTTTACTCTCTCCCACCTATCCATTCATATCACCTGTGACAATAATCTTTCCTATAAATCCACTTTCTCAACAATCCTTTCCAAGGTTACAGAATAAGTATCCATAACTTCTGCACGTCACACAGAACATGCGGCTATCACATCTGAATTCTGCACATACAATTTAAAACTTCCAAATTTCCAATTGAATGTATTTTGAAAGCATTCATTTTTCATGCAGCTTCCCACATACTCCTATTAATACTCATCAGTAAACTTCCAACTAACAAACATTTCTCAACCCCTCATTTCACTCTGATTTTTCGGTCAGCTTTGCCTTTGTCTTGCACAAACTTAATGTAATGCACATGAATTACCCTTCCTAAAAATATCTACAACTCCCATCCTCGTACATTCATCAATTATGCCTCTCACATTTCATTTAGCCACGTGAATCTGCATATCTTGTTGTACGCAAATGCTGGTATGCTGGCTGCATGCACCTTTTGTGGGATCTACATTGCAGAAGTGGGGTCTGTAACCTCCATCCTGCAGGCTGGCAAAAGAGAAACCACTGATTCCTTAGGGTAGCCTTTCCACCCTACGCAAAATATATCAAACAATTATAAAATCTAAATATACTACACATTCTTGTCTTACATTTCAACATGGTTCTATCTTCACAGGCAGGTTAAAGACTGTCTTCACATTTCTCTCATGCACTGGTATATAACAAGATGTATTTCTCAAGTATACTTTTTAAGGAGTACAGTTTTAAGGCCTAAAGCCATAGATATCTTGATTAATGATTTCAGGCTTCTCCCCAAACACCTCAGTCTATGACACTGTTGTGTTGCTCCTTTACTCAATTAGGATGTAGGAGGCCATGGCCCCTAGGCATGTGTAACAAAGACAACCCACACTCTACAAATACTTATCCCTGTCATTTTCAATTGTCTCTACGGAACAGTCAAGCATGATTTTCTTAGCTGCAGGCACTATATAAAATCATCTTTGGCCTTATTAGTGTATACTGTCATTTCGTATTTATTGCAATTTTCAATTTTACCTGTAAAACCAAGTGTATTAAAGACTTACATACCTACCAAGCCAAGGCGAATCCATTTTCAAATATAAACAGTGAACTATGCCTTCTAGGACTGCCTAACTTAAAATGTAGCTCTCCTGTCTGTGCTATGCAATATATAGCTTCAGTGCTTTCAGTCATTCCTAGCAGTTCAGTTTTTTAGTGTCTATGCAAGCTGTGAGAGCCTTCTGACTCATAATCTAGTGCTCCCTGCAAGTTGATGTCAACAAACAGCTGTACTGTATTCTATCTGGGTGAATGTTAACACCTTGAAGAGCATCACCAATGGTTTTACCTGTCTTGAATCGAAGGTCCATAAATTCCGTTTTGCCATCTGTGAGTAAAGTCATTAGATATTATGATTTTAGTCTTTTATACCTCTTTTCTGAGGTATGATGCTACTTAGTTTCTTTACAGAAATCAGTACTGTTCTATTTCTTTCATTTCCCATTATAGATAAGTTGAAACTTTTCACAATTCAAAAGCATGTTCTTATCTGAGGCCCACTGGAAGTCTTGACTTTAGTCTGTTTGCAGTTTGTCAGTTTCTCCTAATGAGAGTACCAGCATTATTTTGGGATCTTTTGCAAAAGATGATTTGACACTGTGGTTCGTGTTCATACATATGATAGATATAAGATTAATCAATTCTTAATTGTTCAAAATTTCTCAACTTTGTGAAGATATTCTCCTCCTCACTAATTCTATTAACTGTTGTCTTACAGCTTACAGTCCTTCCTACAACTGACTGATATTCTTTTGTGATTTTCCTGCTACATTATCTGGGCATTTCAAAGCAACAATGATGTTTGCTCCAAGTTTCCCATCTCATACATGGCATAAAAGTTGGTTTCCTAGAATTTCCCAAATTGTCACTGAAATTTCAAACGTTCTTTTATCATTCTGCTGCAAAATGTATACGGTGGTTTAAACATCATGACAGTTTATAAAATTCATATCTCAGAGCTTTATGGCTAGCACTTACAAGACTAACCAGCCAATCTGCATCCAAAATAATTTCCTACAAGAGTGAAAAACACAGGTCTGCAAAACAGCACCACTGACAAGAAAAACACTATCAAGACACTAAGAGAAAATGTCATCATATGGAACCTTTTGAATTTTCACCAGCAAATACCAAGCAAGATGGACCACCAAGAGGAAAAATAAATAAAAAAAATGCTTTACTAGAAATGCCAACATTTGCGAGTAATTATGGTATGTCTCTCTCCACATCATCACTTACCATCATATTCACTAAATGAAGATCCCATCAATCACAACTGCTCAATTATATTCACTTTACTCTCAACATACGTACAGTATCTTCATTTCACTCTCAACAAACGCATATTCACCAACACCTCACTACACCAAAATTTACCTTACAGTAGCATCAGAATTAATCATATGGTTAATATTTTGTCGTAGCTATCCACAGCAAGGCCATATATCAATGTCCTCAGGAGACATGTAAAGACATTTACAAATTCCTTTGAGATGCTGCGGCATCCTTCCTGCTTGGTATGGAGTGACTTCTCCATATAATTTTCCTTTAATTGAAAGCCCTACCCTCTTCATGGGGACTCCATCTTGTGGGCACAAGAACCGCTACAGTTAAAAACTCACATACCATATAAACTCTACAAACTGTAATTTAATGGTACTACTTACGTCAATATCTATCAATATGATCAAACACGTCCCCCTACCGAAAAATTTTCCTCTAAATTATGTATCTTACATGGAGCAATAACCGTAGCTGGTGTTCTGTAACTCTGGGGGCCTGAGCATTTGGTCACATCTAAGGAGCTCACAGAAATCAAATCAATGAACAACTATGATCGACATTTCACTAATTCGTAGCAATAAAACTAGCAATAAAACTATCATATATACAACTATAGTTTGAATCAAAGCTGGGATGTGAACGTTCAATATGGCATCCCAGTGTCAAGAATGACAACATACTTGAAAAAAATATATATATACAAAAAATGGTGTTTTACTTCATGACAATCCACTCGAATTGTAGTCTTTATATAGCGAGCTTACGATGACAAACAGTTTTAGAATTCCGAATCAAGTTATAAAAGATCCATCGATATTTTTCTATATAAAAAAGGGTTACACATTATAGTAAAACGGCTGCAATACCTTCAACTTTTTGAGTTACAAATCCTCCTTCAAGAAGAGACAGCAAACTTGTAGTGTCAATGGGGCAGTTAGCCATTTACGGCAGATCTCGTACACTTCAATCACTCATGTAAATATCAAGGCACAACATTTCATTTCTTTTTTTGGTACTTGGCTTGAAATCTTTGGTGGGAAACATACAGGTGAGCGTCCAGCGTGACAAAGGCCATGTCTGCGAGCATGTCCAGTGTCCACCACCGTTGAACCAACTTGGTGGACTATGCTAGCGGCCTTAACTTTGATCTGCTGTACTTCTATTCCTTAAACACGTCTTAGCTTCACTAATAACACTAGCACAAACACCTCAACGAAGGGTGTTAACGTATAACATTTGAGAATTCTGGCTTTAACACTGTAAGTGTGCAAATGCTCCAGGTAAGCATTATTTGGTAAAACACTGGCGAATTTTCCACCTGCTCGCTCCGCCCACTCCTGCCTCGCACTGCCGAGTGGGTAACACTAACCACTTGGCCACCGCGGAATCCAACCACTCTCTCCGATTCCTGTTATTTGTATATTAAAACTTATATTTCTACGTCCTTTTGCCAAAAATTTGTACATTATCTAATAATCTGTTTACTTAAAGGGGTTATTGATAAATTAGAGGTAGAAATACTGAGAAATATAGAAATATAGTACAATACTTTCGAGTGGAGGAAGTTCAAGTCAGAGTGATCGTAGAATATTTGCGTATGTATTATGACAAAGAACTTTTCTAAAATTGAATTTCATATCAGATCATTTCATTAATCATGAATATCTACTTAGCGATACGTTTTCTGGAAAAAGTGGTGAAACATGCTTGGATATATAAAATATTTTTGAGAGCTCTTTGTGGAAACACCATACACACCTGTGCAGTGTCCGAAACGAGATACTTTTATATTTGTGAACAGAAAACAATAATTTCCTCATCCCTTTGCAATAACTGCATATACTTAATGTCCTTATGACCAATGACGTAAAATCATAACTGATTAGTTTAATAGACCTCACTTCAAATTCACGCTTTTCGTCGTCATCTGACATAGTCATCTCAAAGGAAGCTTGGGTGAAGATGCCACATTCAGCTCAAAAGAAATTATTGTCCCATTGTTATAAGCTGTAAAGTGAATAGCATATTATGAAGTATTTCGTCCCAATTTGCCATGCAGGTGTTTAAGAATATGGATATGATATGAAAATCCCTGAAATATATTGTTCATTTTATACATACCTAGCTAATTTAGTCCGACAGCATCTAACTTTAAAGGTCATTTGCAAAATGACTGAGTTTATCTTCAAGAGAACTTCATTTCGCCCTTTGTCCTATGAAGTAATGATATTGTTCCATAAACTTTAGTGACAGCAGATGTTTTGCATTTTCTATCTGTGGCAAAGCTACCGCTTACTGTGTAGTAGGCCTATGCTAGCTGATATTCCGGAATTCATTGCATTTTTCTGTTGAGCTGGGGGATTGCAGATCTGTTTAAATTCATCAGTAGGATCCAGCGAACGTCTAAACTTGTCTTACCCTGACTGAACAGCTTGGCTAAGGGAATGGCATAGGGATGAGTGGTAAACCCCGTCCTTGCATTTTCTCAAATTTCATCCAGAGGTAAATTTAACTTATTTTAAAGTTTAAACTCCCCCTTCGGCTAGAAGTCGTCACACGACCGGTCCTGCTCGCTGCCAGCAAGAGAACACAGGCAGTCAGGGGTAAAGGAAACTTACCGCAGGTCTCGCGTCGCCCGAGGAACTGGGTCCTCAAAAAGAGTGAACGCTTTTAACTCTTAGTGGCAAATGAAAGTCCCATGTGAGTGAAAACTTCGATACCATACGTCTGGAAAAAAAAAAGAGATACAGAAATTCTATACACACTGAGCTAAAATGATCATCTGTAGTGACCCCGAACAGAGGCCGAAAATGATGGGTATTGAAAATTATGAGATACAAGGACACATAACTGAAAATAATGTATAACAGTGAGGGTTGTTAATTGAGAACTAAGATTAGTTTATATTCTTATATACTGTAATTTTTGTACGAAATGAGAAATTATATATATATATATATATATATATATATATATATATATATATATATATATATATATATATATATATATATATATATATATTGAAAGAAACTGAACCATGGACTGAAGGTTAAACATCTTAAATATGCAAGTATGATGTTATTATAAATGCGATCAGATCGTCAAAAAATAAGCGGTGTCCACGATGAAGCGGAGTGTGAGGGATACTTGTGAGAACGCACTGACCATTACATGACAAGTGAAACATTCAACTGAAGAATACAAGGGCACTTGAACCAAATCCAGTAGCCGCCGAAACAAATGACTCACACCTTCGCTATGGCTGCCGATACCGTAATATTAACGAGGAGTTTTGCTTTTTTGTCTTTAAGACTATATACGTCGGGCGTGGGAGTGCGGCAATAGACATGAGCCCACAGGCGCTCTGCGGCCACAAAATTTGGAGAGTGATATCAGGCCAGTTCTGCCTTGGTAGGTCGCTCAGTCGCGTGACCAGACCAGACACACTCACCTAATGTTTCTCTCTCTCTCTCTCTCTCTCTCTCTCTCTCTCTCTCTCTCTCTCTCTCTCTCTCTCTCTCTCTCTCTCTCTTCTTCTTCTTCTTCTTCTCTTTTCCTTACTGGTCAACACCGTTACAACAACGGCCTTGCATGGCATCCCAATATATAATATAATGGTCATTTTCTTCTACAAATACCGAGCATCAGTCTTGTAAAGAAAAAAATTCTCTTTGTATACCATCGCTGGGGGCTGCAATTGATGACAAATCAGTGGAATGCTCCGGGCAGTGGGACCTTGACATCAGGAAATGTTACCACGCTGCAGGTAGCAGGAAGGGCCTGGTCTCCTGCTGCAGCTTAATTGTCTGACTCTCAAGCACCCGCCTACGCTCCGGGAGGAAAGGGGGGGGGGGATATGAAACCAGTGTCTCCTAAGAGCAGTGGGAGGAACCACGGTGTCTCCTAAGAGCGGTGGGAAGAACCACAGTGGTGGAAGGGACAAGAGTGTCTCCCAGGAACTTTGAAGGAACCAGAGTATCTCCCAGGAATTTTGAAGGAACCTGAAACAATGGAAGAACTAGGGTCTCTCGAGAATTGTGGAGGAACAAGGGTGTCTTCTAGGCCTTGGAGGAACCAGAGCACCTCCCAGATACACTGGAGAAACCTGAGTGTCTCTCAGGAGCCTTGGAGGAACCGAAACATCTCCCAGCAGTGGAGAAACCAGAGTGTCTCCCAGGAGCCTTGGAGGGACCAGGGCATCTCCCAAGAGCAATGGATGAACCAGAATATCTCCCAAAAGCAAAAGAGGAACAAGAGTGTTTCCTAGGGCATTCTTTATCAGTTCTTTGTGCTTCTTTGAATTCGGTGACCAAATTGCAAAAGCATATTCTACTTCAGTTTAATATATGATATGAACAATGTACTGAATATATTTGTTCATTCATTAACCTGAATATCATTCGAATAATTACCAGTAGACTATTTGTTATAACTCTCCAAAGGTGGGGCCTTGTCGACAGGTTAGGTGCAAGGTCAGCTCATGAATTCCTGTCACACACAGATTCGTGCAGCTTATTTCCCGTTAGATCATATTCGTATCGAGGCCTTCTTTCACAGTGTCCCATCCACATTACATTTTCTTAGGATGAATTTCATCAACCGTGTATAAAACCAACTTTGGAGGTTGCCAAGGTCCCCTTGTAAGTCGATGCAATCATCTTTCTTCGCATCTTTCATCACCTTGGCATCATCAACAGGCATATTCACGTATGAATCAACTTCTACTGGCACATCATTTACAAAGACCGATAAGAGCCTTATAAAGGACAAGGACTTTGAGCTGTTAGTTTACGGCTTTTCTGAAAATCTTAATGTTTTCCAAGACCTCTTCCCTGTTCCATCTCATCCATGACGGGATTATAATGTAGTCTCTTGATATGAAAACACATCATCATCTACAACTAGTCCCTCTCCATACCGCAGCCTGAGTAGCTGCTCTGTAACGGACAATTTACTCCAGAGGAATTTATGGACAGATTTTGGATATTCTCTTTCTTTGTCTATGATATTCTTTCTTGTTTATTCTTTCTTAACCTGCTATACTGATTCTTGTGTGTGTGTGTGTGTGTGTGTGTGTGTGTTTAGGAAAAAAGTAATAACCAGCCCCACAGGAAGCGTCCAGCCCACTCAGCCGAATTCGAGATTAACGAACACACATACCATATCTGACAGCATCATACTCTCCATAAACGTCGACCAAGGTCAACACACTACGTTGAACGATGTGTGGATCAGGTGTTTGCTTTGAAGAATGTATGTGAGAAATACTTAGAAAAGCAAATGGATTTGTATGTAGCATTTATGAATCTGGAGAAGGCATATGATAGAGTTGATAGAGATGCTCTGTGGAAGGTATTAAGAATGTATGGTGTGGGAGGCAAGTTGTTAGAAGCAGTGAAAAGTTTTTATCGAGGATGTAAGGCATGTGTACGAGTAGGAAGAGAGGAAAGTGATTGGTTCTCAGTGAATGTTGCTTTGCGGCAGAGGTGCGTGATGTCTTCATTGTTGTTTAATTTGTTTATGGATGGGGTTGTTAAGGAGGTGAATGCAAGAGTTTTGGAAACAGGTGCAAGTATGCAGATAGTTGTGGATGATAGAGCTTGGGAAGTGAGTCAGTTGTTGTTCGCTGATGATACAGCGCTGGTGACTGATTCGGGTGAGAAACTGCAGCTGGTGACTGAGTTCGGTAAAGTGTGTGAAAGAAGAAAGCTGAGAGTATATGTGAATAAGCGCAAAGTTATTAGGTACAGTAGGGTTGAGAGACAAGTCAATTGGGAGGTAAGTTTGAATGGAGAAAAACTGACGGAAGTGAAGTGTTTTAGATATCTGGGAGTGGATCTGGCAGCGGATGGAACCATGGAAGCGGAAGTGAATCATGGGATGGGGGAGGGGTCGAAAGTCCTGGGAGCCTTGAAAAATGTGTGGAAGTCGAGAACGTTATCTTGGAAAGCAAATATGGGTATGTTTGAAGGAATAGTGGTTCCAACAATGTTATATGGTTGCGAGGCGTGAGTTATAGATAGAGTTGTGCGGAGGAGGGTGGATGTTTTGGAAATGAGATATCTTTGGAACATCTTTATGTCTTTCTGTTCTTACCACGTCAGGTTGTTTCTGGTCTCTTCCTTTACCACAGACAGCCTCGTTAAGACCCACAGGTCTGTTACTCTTTGAAGGCCTTTATTCTCCTCAGTGCGTATGCATCTTCTGCTGATGAGAGGTAGTACAGCCCCGAAAGGGGCCTTCTCACTCCAAAAGAGTCCGTTACTTCCCCGCTCCTGATTGTAGCGCAACCTCGCAGGTACAGATAACGCGGTCGTGAATAATAATAACAATCATAATAATAATAATGATAATAATAATAATAATAATAATAATAATAATAATAATAATAATAATGATAAAGACAATAATGATGATAATGATAATAAAAATGATAATAATGATAAAAATAAAATAATGATAATGATAATGATAATAATGACAATGATAATAATAATGATAATAATAATGGTAATAATAATAATAATATTAATAATAATAATAATGATAATAATAATAATAATAATAATAATAATAACAATAATAATAATAATAATAATAATAATAATAATAATAATAATACGTTGATTCCAGTTAGAAGAAGTCCTTCTAGTGCAGCCCTGATACGAGGATATGGAACTATCGTGTGAGGCGTCGCCTACAGCACCCACAGGGTGAGAGGCATCGCCTACACCTCACACTCAGTGAGAGGCGTCACCCATAGCACACACCTAGTGAGTGGCGTCGCCCACAGCACACATCCAGTGAAAGGCGTCGCTCACAGCACATACCCAATGAGAGAAGTCACCCACAGCACACACGCAGTGAGAGGCATCACTCACGGCACCCACAGAGTGAAGGGCGTCGCCCGCATCACCCTCAGCACACACACACACACACACACACACACACACAGGAGTGAGAGGCGTCACCCACAGCAAACGCTAGACACTTGCGAATCTCACAACCACTCACTCACTACTGCACATCCCTACCATTCAGTAAGGCTCACACTCATTGTATAAGATCCTCATTCTCTGTGTACTCAACGCATTTATAGCAAAATCGGATACTATTTACTCACCACAAGGTACTCAACCATCACAATGATCGGCGAGTCACTGGAGAGCTTGTCTCATTTATCGCATCATAAAATAAAGATCGATTCATCATATACTCACATGACTGGCTTATTAAACAGTAAACGCACGTAACAGATAACACATTCAACACAAGGCTAACAACACTAATCATATAGATAAAGCATATATATATATATATATATATATACATATCAAACAGAAAACACTCTCTCCACACAACACACTCTAACTTGCTACTCTCTCAGAAGAGAAAGCAACTCATCCCTTACTCGAATTACAGACACACAACAGTCTGGGAACACACTCACTCGCAACACAATCGTTAACATACACACTCAAGCTTACACTTAGGTTACACTTTTGTTCACAGTGAACACATCGCGAAGCGCTTGCTCAGTCACAACACAGTCAACGCACTCACTCCACGCACACTCAGATGAAGTATGCGAGTCACTCCCTCACGGTACGCACTCCCCGTAGTTTTCGCTACCGCACTTCTGATGAAGATCCATCGCATCATAAGGTGCAGCTGCTCCAGGGTACTGTTCAGTATGACTTGTTCCTACTCGCAATTTTTCCGCACGAGTGTCCGTCACCCCCACGTAACTCTTGCTATTCCTCTAAGGAACCCTTTAGTATGCGATCCGTTCCTCTAAGGAACTCTTCAGTATGAGTTGCCGTTCCTCCAGTAAACTCTTCGGTACGTACTATCGTTCCTCCAAGCAACGCTTCGGTATGACTTTTAAAGCAAATCTTACGCATGAGTTTCCCGTTTCCACAGGCATCTACAATACCCCCACCCTCAGTTCTGAAGTCCAGACTGAGAGAGTTAATGACAGATTGCACTTGACTCCATCGAGAGTACATAGGGCTCGAACCTCCCCAAATGTGAGTACAGTATTCCATAAAAGGACGGTTCAGTCCTTTAGATACATTATCGGAGCAACAGTTCAGAAGAAAAAGAATTTACGGTATCATAAACAGGACTCCCCAGTTTCTAGGAGGCAGACCGAGCTATTGTGTAATGTGGATTTTCCAATATAGATTAGATGCTGCGCTGTTACCAAATACGTTTATTGTCTTGAAGAATAAGGTTGTATCGCTTTCTTGGGAGCTACACAGTTACCAAATATGTTTCTTGTGTTGAAGAATATGGTTGTCTTATGATATTCTTTCGAGGTTCTGTTGATGGTATTATTTTATATAAATGGTGTCTTAATTGTGCTGAACATTATGAATTAATAAAGCAATATACCGAGAACTATGACGTTAATAAGGAAAGGTTTTATTCTACAATTCTCAGTAGATTACTTTACTTACATATTCTCGTTATTTCCCCACCTAAACAATAAAATCTACATGTTCCATATGATGAATGTAATGAAATCATAGTTATAACCTAGGATTATATGAGCTTTTCATGTATCAGATTACCAGTCCCTAATAACATGTTCATTTTTCAATAAAAAAGAAATTAAAATTCTACGTAAACTCAGTGACATGGTGACACTTTTCCTGGAATCTAGCAACACATAATATTCAATGAAATATCAAATTTATATCACAAAAATTCAATGAACGTAAAGGAATAAACGAAATGCGATGTAATAAGATTTCGTAATGTACGTACTGTAGCGTCAGTCAGGAAGATTGAATATAACTAGGTTATCTATAATGTGTACTGCAGGGCCTCTATAATGTATTCTTGTTTTCATAAAGAAATCTTAATGTTTCTTCGGGAAAAACAAAGTGAAACCGCACGTTACGGAAATATTAAGTCTACCTCAAAGAAACTAAGAGTCCTGTTTAGATGTGGTAATTTCTCTTCTGCCGAACATTTGCTCCCTTTGTACGAAAGACTGATCCGTCCTTGTATGGAGTACTACTCTCACATCTGGGGTGGTTCTAGCTCCGCATCCTTACTTGATAAAGTCGAGTGGAAAGCGGTCCGACTTATCAACTCTCCCAGGCTAACTTCAAGACGACCTACTTGCCCTACACCAAAATGTAGGTTCACTTTCCCCCCTTCCATAGGTAATAATTTAGTTTTTGTACCCGAGAGCTGGTTGCTTGTGTGCCCCAAATACTAGCTAAACCACACAAACCTCGGCAAGCTGCTGCGTCACATGATTAATGTGTGGCCGATGGCAACTCAAGAGTGGGCCGTTTTGATAACTGTTTCTTTCCCTATTCATCGAAGCTTTGGAACTCGCTACTGTCTCGTGTCTTTTCCAATATCTATGACCTGGCACTTTTCCTAATTTCTTCTTTTCTCCTTTCATTAACCTCTTTATATTCCAATTAAGGCCCGTCCTCGATGTGGACTTTTGTCCATGTCTGAAGCCTCCATTGTAAATAAAAGTAGCATTTATTAGACTTTAGTGATATACCCGTTTTTTAGTAGCCTTTTTTTTTTTTTTTTTTTAAGAATTGACTGTCTTTTGACTAATATCTTATTTCTGTTCCTTGATTCTGAAGCTTAACTTGAACTCTATTTCAATTGCTAATTCTAGCCTTTTAGCTATTTAGAGATCATACACTAATTCATTGTACTATTTATACTCATTATCAACATAATCTATGTATCAGTTTTATCGAATGATATTCATTCTGTTTCTTTATATCAAATGATTGATCACATCACTGCAAGAACAAATTTCACAGGGAACTGTGTTGTTGTTTTTTGTTCTAGATGTTCATTTTTTGTTGTTCTTTGCGATGCAGATTGTATGCGAGGAAGAAATTTTCTTAAAATTTTGTTTATGATGACTGACACCGTCATGCTCGGTCTGGGGCGCTCGTTACGCCATGTTATGTTACAATGTACATGGTGCTCAGCTCCTCACGTCACGTCGCGTCACATGGGACTCGCCGTTATGTTATGCCAAGGGTATTCGTCACGTCACGTCACACAGTATTCGCTGTTATGTTGTCAGTGATGTTCGTCACGTCACACAAGTCACGTCACGTCAACAGTTGCCGTCACAACCATCACGTCACACGGTACTCGAAGTTAAGGCATGTCAGTGGTGTTCGTCACGTCACGTCGTGCACATAACCATGACGCATCAACGATATTCGTCACGTCCCGTCACATCGTGCTCTCCATCATAATACGTCGAGGGTATTCGTCACGTCAAGCCATATGTCGTGCTCGCCACCATAACACTCAGTGACGTTCGTCACGTCTCGTCACACCAAGCCCACCTTCATTGATACGTCAAGGGCATGCGTCACATAATTCTTTTGCCATACCATCCTTATCATCTGAACAGGCGCGGCAGAGGGTGAGGAAGCTGTGGTTCATGCATGATAGGTGAGGAAGACGTGACTGGTGCATGACACGTGAGGGAGACGTAGTTGGTGCTGGACAGGTAAGGGATCCGTAACTTATGTGACAGGTGACAAGCCGTGGTTAGTGCATGACAGGTGACAAGCCACAGCTGATGCACGACACGCGAGAAATCGTGGATGCTGTATAACAAGTGAGCCGTGATTGGTATATGTGAGACTTTGTGCACAGCGAGAGGGGGTCACTTTCTGTGACATAGTTTCTGTTTACGGACAGGCATTCTACATATATATATATATATATATATATATATATATATATATATATATATATATATATATATATATATATATATATATATATATATATAATGCTTGAAATGTACAAAAGCAAAGAGAAAAGAGAAAGAAATTATAGTCTAAAAGTTATGAAGTGGAAATCAGAAAGAGACACGAAGTTGTCTGAGAAGAAGTAAGTGGGTAAAGAGTTTCAAAGCTTAACGGCGTTGGGAAAGACGTACATCACAATGGCCTATGCTTAAGTTGTAAAAGGCCAAATAGTAATGATGAGACATAGTGGCTTGCCGAGTGATTCATGTCCTAGCTAATGGCAGGGGGCACACAAACAAGCAGTTCTCGGGAGAAGATACCAAAGAAATATCCGTATAAAAGGGAAAGAGAACAAATACCCCGACGTAGTGCGAGTGAGTCTGGTTTGTTTTCAAGGTAGACCGGAAGAGTTGATAATTGGGCTTCTTTGGACTCGGCTTTGTCAAGGAAGCAGTACATAAAGTCAGAACTTAACCCAAATGTGAGAATAGTACTCCACGCAAGGACGACTCAGTCCTTAGTATAATCGGAGCAACGGTTCAAGAGAAAGGAATTTACGGCATCTGAACAGGATTCCCAGTTTCTTAGAAGCAAAGATAACTCTGAGTGATGTGGGGTTTCCGAGACAGAGTACATGTTACGGTAATACCAAGTATGTTTGCTCGATTGAAAGGTAGAATTCCAGAGCCATGAAAGGAGATGGGGAAGTTATGAGAAATTGGAAAGAAATGAGTTGCGAGTGAGAAACCTTGTATAAATCTGACTTTATAAAGGTGATGAGACGTAGAACGAGCAGGGGAATGTGGAACTGATCTCAAAGAAGTGGAGAAGTGCGGTATTGAGTCATTAATATTCAAGGTAATAGAAGCCTACTTCCTGTGTTGGACCAGGAAAGATGGGTAGAGGCGCGGGCGGAGGGCGGCGATGACGAGGGTGGTGGGTGGCTTAGAGTAGGCCAGAATGATTATCTCATTCTCTCTTCTCCGTATTCATATCTGAAGTATTTAACATGCTTTGTTACACCTAACCAATGTAAAAAAGAAAAAAGAAAAAAACATAGGCAGTCTGTCTCACGTTGCCCCTGCCGATCAGGTGCTGTTCTCAGTATGTCAACATAACGCGCGGCCTTGTGCGAGTCCAGCCTACCTGCTTCCTTAATGGAGCGATCTGTTGTCTTACATACTGCGTGCCATTTGTTTACTTCCTCAGTGGTGCATTTTCTGTAAGATAATGTGGATGTTTCTTACTTCCTTTTCCCTGCTTAACATTACGTTGCTACATCCTCAACCCCATATGTTCAATAACATATTGCTACTGTTGTATATTTCTTCACTTCCTCGCTCTCTCATATGTTCTCGTTCTTATATGTTGTTGTAGTTGATGCTTATGAATGAACTATACAGTCACTGTTACATATTGTTACTGTGGTTTGCTTACCTTGGGGTCTCTGTCACACAGTGTTACCGTTCACTATTCGCTTAATCTCCCAGTCTTATTCGAATGCCATTCACTGATTTGTCAGAATTCCGTGTGTTTGTATCTATGTTGCTGCCTTCAAAGAAAAGAAAAAATCTTACTCAACTCCCTCTCGTTATCCTATTGCCTTACACTTCTTCACAAGTCCTAATCTGTTCACGTAGATTTAGTTTCGCTTGCTTGGCGAATCGTTAATTAGGAATTTGTGATGAACATATTAATTAGAACGTTAATTCCTTCACGTACTCTTTTCATCTCATTCTTATTGTACAAAAGGAAACTCTACCTTCATCATTTCGTTACTGTTCTTTGTTTCAAAAGAATCATGTACTGTCTTTCTCCGGTAAGTTAGTAATGTATACACGTATGGATTTTTCGATAGATGAAAATTGGTCACAAGGTTATTCTATATGCCTGAGAAAATTGCATGAAATGATATCGCGGAGTCTTGATCGGAAAACTCTGCAACACCAGGTATGGTTGCTTTCCCGGCTAGATGACCACAGCCACACCTGAGGTCAGTGAAAACGTCAGAATGTTACAAAAGCAGATAGCGTAGAGGGTCGGGTGTGGGGCAGTTCAGTGTGTTGAGTCGGGCTACCGGGCGGCCATGATGGTCCCACCATCCACTCCCTCCCCTGCACCTCGCTCATCAACATAATGTTTATACAATGATGTCTTGTTAACGACAGGTCATCCAGAGACGTGCGACATGATCGCTACACTTAACCTAATCTAACCCAACCTAAACTACGCCAAGACAACCCTAACTTGACCAGACAGCACCATAACCTTACCAAACCATCCAATGTGTATGTATTTTTTCTACGAGTCCCTTGGGTTTGTGTCTGTTTGAATAATGGATCATGAAGGAAATTCCGGAGCAGCGGGGACTCAGGAGGTGCCTGGGGCAAACACCTAGATGACTCTCAAGGGGTAAGAGAAGGAAGATATAATATTTATTTTGAAATAGGATTTTTTTGTTGTTGTTGTTGACATATTTACCCTTGGTAAGGTTCACTGACAGCTGTAATCTAAGATGGGTGCGGAGTATCCATTGGGATGATCGGTCAAGATGGAAGGTCAAGTATTTTCGATCATAAGGACAAATTTAGCTGAGTCTCTCAGAGAGGCAAGTGATGTGGAGTCAGTTAGAAGAGCAGGTCTCGCGGACTCACTCAGCGGTTAGGCTAAATCAGAAGAGCAGATCAGACCCGGTCATTTACGTGGGTAGGTCAGGTGGGGTAAGTGGATCACAGTCAGTCGCTGTGAGAAGTGTGTGGAGGGCATCAGCTGACCTTAGCATCCAACCGTATCACATACCACGCACATGTGGCCTACATATTCATCAAGCACCTGTACCAGAGTTGGGTGCATTCTTAGCACACACTCAAACACAGCATTCATTGTCCATGAAGAGCCAAAACACAGCAGGTTATTCATCAAAAATCTTGAAACACATCCACTACATTCGTAAGGTTGTTTTGGTGAACATCCATATTCCAGAGACGACGCCAACATCTGCGGCTGAACCCGACCATCTTCATCACCTACAGATGTTACCGACTATTTACAACCTTTATCATCATCGCTAGACGATAGCCAAAAGTGGGTACCAGTTCATGGAACATACGACCACTGTAAATGATACAAGTACCACACATTTTGGTAAAAAGGAATCTGGATGCTGTGCTGTAGATAAACTGCACTTGATTCCCATGTGACTACTCTGAGACGGGACGTTGACAGGCATAAATGTCACTGTGATTGTACCACATAACTGACATATACGTCCATCAGCCTCCCGTCGTAGGGCTGTTGCTACGGGAGAGGGAGGAGGAACCGTTGTCTTCCGATATTAGGTAATCAGAATTCTGTCTTTCAATGCGTATGGGTTATGTTACGAAAAACGCGGGGTAAATATTGAAGAACTGAGGATGTAAGAAGGCTCCAGGCATCACTTCAACAATCCTAAGTCAGGATGGTAGTGCTTCCCCGGGCGGCTGTTGCCTGAAGCTAACTACCAACAACCGCTCGTTATTTTCACTGAATGCTCATAAATAATCACTAAACCCAGACTTAGACTTTTGTCAGGTAAAGTTTAAGTATGTGAAGTTCCATTAGGTGTCGATATTTCGGTGCTGGGATTATATGATATCAGAATTGTGTTGGTATGACGCCCTGAGAACAATGTTCTTTCCTAACACCAGCTACACCTGTAATTCTTTCCCAGGAAGACATATACTGAGAAAGTATGTGAGAGCAAATCAAGTATACCCAGAAGGAAGACAAGACAGATGATTCAATACAAGCCATGAGCTGTGAACGGAAGCAAAGGAGCTTCCTGTAAACTGGAAATATAAACCACAAAAAAAAAAAATAAAAGTCAGCCCGACGCTCCCCGGGGTCTGGGACGCCCCTGTCTTGTGTAAGTGACGTTTGTAATATCTGACGACATTTTCTAAAACGTTCCTCTTCTGCTGAATGTCGGCCTGAGCATGTGCGTCTCTTACACAACCGGGCAGGACGTGGGGTACAGACCGAGTCCGTCCTCGTCGGATGCTCACGTGACCCTTGTGGTCACAGGCAAGGTGGGGGAGGTGGTGACAACTGAATACATAGCTACAGTTGAGCGGAAGACGCTTATTCTCTTAGAGGTTTCCTTCTCGATCTGAAGCTCTTGATATATATATATATATATATATATATATATATATATATATATATATATATATATATATATATATATATATATATATATATATATATATATTCATACACTGCCGTCTGTTGTCCTTGATAACAACTGCCAATGTAGCTGCAAGTGAGTAATACTCCTACAAAATACTCATGGATAATCGCCGGTTATATAATGTTTTTTTTTTTTCATCTAATGCGTTTGATCCATATGGAAGCCTCGGTGCGTCGAGTGAACTTGTACATACGCAGTCAGGCAGCCTCGCATGGTATACAACACGTGGGTTTTGTGCAGGAAGTGGACGACAATGTTTTACAAATTTAACATATGTTGCCGACATGAGAGCGATTGTATCTGAGACTTCATCATATGCAAGCTCAACATGACGACTTCTCTGCCATCTGATTTCTATATCCTTTTTCTCTTAGAATATCATTCATTAACCAGCGAGAAAAAGATCAGTAGCTTACACAGGCTTTTCTTGAGCGCGATAATCCATCTCTTGAAGACTGTGGTATGATCCTTGACGCAATGGTACAATTCCTGTGCATGACGGTACAACCCTATCCTTGAGGACTAGGGCATGACCTTTGACACGAAGGTACAACCCATGAGGACTACGGTGTGACCCTTGACACGATGGTACAAACCCTAAACACGACGGTACAACCCTTGAAAACCACGACGCAACCCTTGACACGACGGTACAATCCCTGACCACGATGGTGCAACCCTTGATCATAGAGGTGCGACCATCGAGCAAAAGGATCATACCATCTTGCTCGTGTCGTACTCTGGTGGAGGTGGTGTCTAAGGTTGCAGCAAGCGAGGGTGGACAGTGTGTGGCGGCAGTTGCAGGCGTGTGTGTGGGTCAAGTGCTCCTCCACCTGGGTAGGGACCGACATCGAGGACACGGCAGGGAGGCGCCTCTATACTCATGCAGTCCGTGTGTAGGTCAGGTGAGGAGGTATAGCTTACGTGTGATGGTGCAGACCGCTGAAGGTAACAGGCATTTCTATGATTTTATTGTCACCAACACCTTGGACATACATTCGATTCATCACCCCAGCGTTTATCAAGACATGTGAAAATATGTGAATCTGTCATTCAGAAGACCAAGTACGTAGTTTCATGGTGTCTCGTGCCACGCTGTCATCACACAGATGACAGTCTATCCTATAGTACGTAATGCGTTCGCTGTCTCCATATAGGAGGCTGTTTAACAGAGAATTATCCGAATAGAGATGATAGGTAATGAAAGGTTCCTGGATGTATAAATTGACGCCAATATGAAATGTTTCGCGTTCCTGAGAGTCATTACTTTCGCGCGAGAGGTTACGTTGGTACAGACGTAGCCAGGAGGCTTTTCTAAATGCATCGCCTGGTGCCTCTCGCTCTCGCATACCCCTAAAGAAAATGCAATAATCTACATATCATTGCGGACTCTCTAATCTTATGCCTCTGGCGAGAATATTTATCTAATTGCTGGACTGTAGGGCCTCAAGAGTGTTTCAAAATATTACTATTCAGGTGAGTTTCCTCGGCCGCCTGAGAACTTCGTTCATTCCTGCGTTGGGCACGACACAGATTTTTCGGGAGAGAATCTGACCGCCTGACTTTCATTCTTTCTTCCTCATTCCTCTCCCTGACCCTCTCTCTCTCTCTCTCTCTCTCTCTCTCTCTCTCTCTCTCTCTCTCTCTCTCTCCCCTCATCAGTTTAAACACCTCTTTCCGTTCTCCTTAAGTCCGTGTCGGCGTACCTTCCTATCACACCCTCACCATTCGACGCGAATCATCTTTTACATCTTTCAAACTAAGATGGTTTTGTTATGATTTTACAGCATTTCATATTGCCAATGTACACCTGTTGTGTAAGACAATATATATATCCCCTTTAGATAACACCTATGCTGATAATAATTACGAGCCTGATGTTTCTACCCTCTGCTTTCTCCAGATCTCAGTACTGGACTTTTCTACGACGAGGCTTTCTCCGCCGCGTCTCCTCCACATTCCAATGTACCGCCCACCATAGCAGATCTTACTTTAGATCGGTCTTCGTTATCTTCGTCAACTGTATCTCCTAGTCTTTATTTCACTTTCGGATTTCGGTCTTCATGCCTTAATCAGGATTACCCAGATTTACAGCTGCTTCTGGTAAGCTATTAAACCACGAGTCTTTCTATCGAATAATTTTCATAACTCAGTTCTATGTGTGAGCGATACCATTTGTTCCTATTTTTGTAGTTACGCACCTTTAGACATAATTGCTATTCCATTTACACTTCTATGTATGTATCAAACAGTGTCATATACACTCGTGAATCAATGGATATCTTTGTCCGATTTGGCTTCACCTGCTTACCTTCGCTCTATCTATCGAGCTATACACGTGCCTACAAAGACAAGTCTAAAGGCTTTTATGTCTCCCTGTTTACTCTATCTGTCTATCTATCCACTGCACAACCTTCTGTGATGTGGGCAACAGTGCTCGTGATCAGTCCCTTGCATAAATAAAATGTTTATACGAATTCACTCGTTTGTATCTATCTTTTTACATGATCGTCCACCTTGTCTCCGTGTTGTTCCATTCGCAAACCAATCTATCAGATCATACTCAGCTGAACTGCGTTGAGCATTTGAATTCTGTTAAAATGATTGACCCTACTGACAATGGATGGCAAGATTGAACGGCCACGGTAAGGTAATCTTGGTGAGTAACGATGATGAACGAAAATTGAGTGGGAGAATACTGTGAGTGACAGGAGTGGAGGGAACACTGTGATGGACGAGGCTGTGAGGGTGGTGAGCGTGTGTTATGGGTCTGAAGAGAGACTATGTGTAACGGTGATGAGGAGAGGTTGTGAATGGCGATGGTAAGGGCAGACTTAAAGACACTTAAAGAAGAATGTGTATGGCGATGACGAAGGAAAATTTCGAGAGATGAGGATGGGATAGAATCATAGATGGGATTTATTAGGCAGATCTACAGTGGAGAAAGGAGTTTCATAATACCCGTGAGCTGGGAAGGAATGATATTTTATGAGGTGTGTATAAGAGACAGAAGAGTCTATAAGACAGGTGTGTGTGTGTGAGAGAGAGAGAGAGAGAGAGAGAGAGAGAGAGAGAGAGAGAGAGAGAGAGAGAGAGAGAGAGAGATTTCTCATGAGGTGGGTGTATGAGACTGGAATCAATTCTTCCCAATTAGTTTCATGGAGCGTGCTAAGGAATTCAAGAAGACTTAAAATTCATATTAACTGTTTAGTAAATAACGATCCCAATCAAGATGGAGCAAAACGCATTCGGTTTATAGATGAATATACACTCACTGAGTATATAAATTGATAATATGGATGGCATATTATGGGGTGAGTGCTACGCGTCAGCTTTGCCTTAGAATTCTATTGTAGGTACCCGTAGGTAGATAGTTAAACTCTCTCTCTCTCTCTCTCTCTCTCTCTCTCTCTCTCTCTCTCTCTCTCTCTCTCTCTCTCTCTCTCTCTCTCTATCTATCTATCTATCTATCTATATATATATATATATATATATATATATATATATATATATATATGTGTGTGTGTGTGTGTGTGTGTGTGTGTGTGTGTGTGTAAGAAGTACATAACTGCGATCATGATCAATTTGTATATATATACTTTGGGACAGAAACAAACAGACATCTGGGATACTTTTCAAATAAATACAGTTTCTACAATAAGGCAACTGGCAATTCTGCCTCAGTTTCTCTGACGTAGGCACACAGGTTTCGCGAACCATCCCATCTGGCTGGACGAGGAGTTGGGTCACCATGGTCTGGAGAGAAAAAAAAAAAGGGAGCAACACGATTGCGGCAGCAGCCACCAGCGTATTGCACCGGAGTTCAGCGTGCCACGTAAGAAGTCTTTCGGCAACTATTGCCGGCGTGGATTCGAGAACAATTGCTTTCGATGCAGTGTCCTCAGTAGCTTGGATTCACACACAAATCAAGTTCTGTTCGGGGCTTTCCGATTCGTATCTGTATTGAACCTCAGCTGAGGATCTGTGCGAGTTTCGACAGCTTGTGATTGCAGTTACATACCGACCTCAAGCCAGTGTTTGATTTGGTGCGTTGTGAAGCACCGTGGGAAATCTTACGATTCCGTGAGATCCCTGCAGAGGTTATTGGTCTGTTGTCAGGTTCACAACCAGGCATCCAGCTACTTTTCAGATATCACGAATGTTTCCAAGGACTTGGGGTACGGCTGTTTTATTTCTGATAATTCTGAGGTGAGGGAGAGTCGTGTCCTCGCTTTCACACTTTGCAGATGTTGAAATTAGACCAGAAGGTCTCTCTCATGCCGGATGGCGAGCCGTGTTCAAGTGTGGATTACAGACTAGTGATTATCGTTACCAATCTGACCTCTGTTGTATTGAAGTAAACTCAGGAAAATTCAAGGAGGATTTCAATGATGTACAGCAACGTCCGGTATGTGGTAAGTCTGGCATTACATGCCAAAATTTGGACAATTTTTTTCCCAACGACGTTGACCAACTTGACCATGCGAGTGATGAGAATCTTTTTCAGTCAAAGGTGTGACTTCACGGATCCTGGTATCTACTCCACTAAGCAATGATTCCGGCGCATATGTCAGTATCTCCGTCTGGCTCGCGATGTAATGGACTCGCATTTGAGTGTGATTGGGTGTTGTCCATAACCGTTCGGTATGTACCAGTTAAGTAAGCCTGAAACATCGTTGACACTTCAGTGGTTCCTATCTGGCCCTACCGCTGTGAGTGGGACATTGAAACTCAAGGATACTGCTTCATTCTCTCAGTGATCAAAATTTACGTAGGATCATGAATACCACTTGAATACGTTTTTGATACTCCAAAGACCATATCGTGAAACACCACTTCACGCCTCATCCGATCGTATCAACTGTGATACAAACGGCTCTTCCCTCACTCCTGAGACGTAGGTCCCACTCGTATCACATACCCATATAATAAAGGCGCTAGTGATTAAGACCTTCCGGACAAAAACAAAACTCAAAGCAGATCCGCAGGGTCGTGTAGGGAGGTGGTAAGAGCGAGAGACAATCCCCTAAGACTCGTCAAAGCATGTGTAGTAAATTTCCCTTTGCACCTGCTGTCGTACGCAACGTGACCAACTGTGAGCGCCGTGCCAGCCGAGCAGACCATACCTTGTGAACACAACAGCTGAGGCTGCACCTGCTCTAGTGCTGAGCGGAGCAGTTGTGCGTGTGTGTGTGTGTGTGTGTTTGTGTGTGTGTCTTTCTAATATGGCCCACTCCTAGAAGCTCCACAAAAAACAAAAAAACAAAAAAATCTAGTAATGTGTTCTCTGCATCTGAAGTATTACATTATGCATACAGCACATAAAGTGCATGTGTTGTGTGTGGCTGATGCTCTATTGGTTAAACTGTTCCCCATTTATGACACTAAAGACAACAAACTGTGAGATGATATCACTATTATTTCAAATATGCAAAAACTTTCATTTCTCTGAAATAATTAGTTAAAGGTTTGATTAACACAGATACAGCACGTGAATATTAGAGATGACTCAATCTTTTATCGGAATGAATTGTAACGTTACTTGAAGGCAAGCAATACGGTGGTGTAAACAAGGGAGTTGCTGACACGGGCGCACCGCATATCGTCTGTGTGAAGAAAGTTACTCATCCTCATGGGGAATATAGCACGCTCCTAGCCGCTCACTCCCCAAGGAACATAAAGCATGATTCATTCAGTTATGAAATACACTTCTGATATGTTTATAACTGACTTACGAAAACACAGTCAAAGAGATCTAGTTATGCAGCAGAATTTTCCTCGCGAAGCGAAGTATGATTTGACAGTTGCTCCATTTGGTGACATTCTTGTATTACATATGCATGAAATACAAAAATCCTTCATGAATTAACTATTTTAGATAAAATAGAAGAGTCGCTTGCAAAAAAAAAAGTAGATATCGAAATCAGATACAATGAGTTGGTTTAACGCCCTACATTACAACAACGAACACAAACTACTTCACACGACATGGGATAAACTATAAACTTTGTAGAGTGGCACCTAACGAGGTGGTCATGCATTACACCTCGTAAGTTAGGCTACGTTTAAGCATCATCTGGTGATGTATGAGTGGCGATGTGTGGACGAGTATGATGAATACGGGGTCCATGTTAAACAGAGATTACGTATATTCCTGTTGTCCTAAGCGGGTGTGACGTAAGTATGATGTATGGGGAGTACTGAGTCGTAGTTTCTGAGGAAATGTTTCACTATGAAGCATATTGAAGTAAATGATTGGTTGTGTTTAATGTGGGTAACGTAATGTGTTGTACTATGTCGCCATGAATGATGCCGTAGGGGAATGAAGTATGACTACAAGTAACGTGGTATAGCATACAAGTAACGTAGTATAATGTGAGAATCACGGTAACACATGAATAACGTAGTGAAGGACGCTGTAAAAAAAAAAAAAAAACCGCTGTGATGCGGACTGTAATAGAAAGTGTGAAGGTGGGCGGTTCGAGTGTTATTCCGTCACGCTACGTTACGCTGCAGTTACTCTGCCTACATACACACACTTGCATGCCAACACACACACGCACAGGCACACGCACACGCCTTCCCTGTACCGTGCATACATGTAATTGCGCATACACATACACATACGCATACACATGCATAACACCAATTATCATGATTACGATCATTATCATTATTGTTTCTATTGTTATTATCATTATTCTTATCATTACTATCATAAGAAACACATTAAAAAACAACACCTGAACAGCATCATATGGAGCCAAACCTCTGGCAACACAATAATGTAACCTAGCCACCAAAACCAGAAAGTTGAATGCCATCAATAACTCTGGTCCAAAGAAAAGAAATATCCACAACTGTTATAACATCACGCAGTAACATCTACAAGGATACAAATAACACCTGTAACACATACCTGTTACAAAAGAAACACTTACAACACTGAGAAACACTTGTTTGATACCAAGAACACATGTGTCTCAAGCAACAACATCCGTGACTCGCAAAACATTAATAATGTCTAAAACATTGCACATACATGTATTGAATTTGTAACATTCAAAAGTACAAGTACGTACCATCACTCTAGTATCAGAGACACGCACAAGAGCTAGAGCCACAGTATCTGTAAATAGCTACAGTTTGTAATATCTTGACAACCCGTAACAGCTAGGGCTACAGTATCATTGAATAGATACAAGTTTGTAATACATTTAAAACTTGTAACACGAGCAACGTCAACAACACCTCTGACACATGCAACATCCTGCACTTCCATCAAAACCTGCAACACAAACAGTATCTCTAACAAATGAAACACACTATCTTTTACACCTGCATCGCAAACAATACTTCTTGTAAATGAAACACAAGTAACACCTCTGATAGTTGAAACTCAAACAATACTTCAAACAAAAGAAACACAAACAGTATATATAACAATAAAAAAACACTTCTAACACCTGTGACACAAACAGTTCCCCCAAACAAATGCAACACAACGATGTCTCTAATACATGCAGCACTATAAACAATATATATATATATATATATATATATATATATATATATATATATATATATATATATATATATATATATCTAACCTTTGCAACACAAACAATGCCTCTAACACTAGTAACACTAAGAATAAACAAGACGTGAATACCTGTAACATCAATAACACCTACAACACCCATCCTGAAAAATAAATTTTGATAACCATAAATGTCACAACTCGTACAACATCTCCGATTCCTGTGAAGTGTGTGTCATTTTGTGGCATCTTTAGCAACATTTGTAACATATGTAACACTTAAAGCAACAATAGCAACTCATCTAACGCCCACATTACCTCGAACACATGGAAGAATAGGCGTGGTTTTTATAACACGAACGTTTCCTTCAACTCCAGCAAGAACCACACCATCAGCGCACACAACACTACAACAATCCGGCATACCGAATGCATGACGAGTGGGAGGGGGAGAGATATTACACCATTAGCTTACACGAAGTAGCCTTATTCGATTGTGACTGAGAACACCTTGGAACACCTGGAGCTAGAGAGACCCCCCCCCCCTGAAATAACACCTGCGATATACCCATGAACACCTGCGTCACCTTTAGTAACACTGACAACCTTCCTTCCCCCATCCCCAACCTCGCCAACTGGGCGGGACATAGATGGTCATCGCACTTCACATCCGTCAGTGGAATGGGTCCCGGTGTGCGGACGGTCCATATCCGGTGTGTGGGTGTGTGTGTGTGAATAAATGGATGAATAAAAAACGGTTTATTGAAGTCAGGCAGCCATTCAGCTGAAAATACACAGTTGAGGTAATATTACAGAATTGGGAGGTCATAAAAGTAACGTTAGTTAATCAGAAAAGAGCTTCATATCAAGGTGGGGCTGTGTGTGTGTGTGTGTGTGTGTGTGTGTGTGTGTGTGTGTATAATTCCTTATACATAGTCATCTATACATACTTTACGAAGTGGGAGCTTCGCGCTCGTGGGGGCTCCAGTAATGCCAATGGGCAAAGAGCCACGTTCATGGCATGTGGTCGCTTATCTCAGTGATGATGTCCGCCTCCAGGCTACTTGCTATTTGTACTGCAGGTGAAGGCCAGAGCCGCTAGTGTTGACAGTAGGGTTGTCTTGGATCTTGGAGTGCCTTTAGTGATATACTAGTGCAGCATGACCCCAGAGTATGTCTAGAAATATGCTGATACAATATGACCCTGGAAAATTTCCAGTAATATGTTGGTACAACATATATCGTCTGTAGATCCCAGTTTTGATTTTATTCCCCGACTCTATTGCTACACTTGCATGGCTGATCTTGTCGCCTCGTGGACCGTGTTAAACGTTCCGTAAGTGTCTTCATTCAGAACCCATTCAGATTCTTCAAAACCTTCCCTCCCTCCAGAGTTATACATACCATCATTGGAATCTAAGTGACTTGATCAATGGCAATTTTCCCCTGACACAAATTACCTCAATGGTCCATCATCATCTGTAAATACTTCTCGTAACCTGAGTTCCTCTCCCACTCTCAACAAGTGGGCTGATCGCCCCCCCCTCTCTCTCTCTCTCTCTCCCCTAACTCCCTTGTCTTCTCTTTCCTTCTTTGTTACTAAGTATCCAACAGGGAAGCCACTGTGATGATTCAGCTTGCTTTTTATCAGTGTAGTCTGGACTGTGGCTGTATACGGTTTCACTCCACCATCGATCATTTCATTGCCATATTGTCACCAAACATCTGCATGTGTGTATGTTCATTTTGAGGTTCGTCCTTCCATTGATGATATATTCTCGTTATTCTGTTCACTCCCCCGTGTTTGATGGTTTCCCTCCTTATGTACAATCTCCCCAAGTCCCTTTACCTCTTCTTGGTCTGTCGTTCACAATAAAAAGAAAAATGGATTTCTAACATTACTCCCTCCCTTCCTTCCTACTTACCGTTACGTCATGATCCCATTCGCCGTAAGTCTCCACTCCACGACCGTCCCAACCACAACATACTCGCATCATGGCTGACGTGACCGCCACAACAAGGGTGGCCTCTGATATCGTCGCTACAGGTACAAGACATCGACCACCACTGCAGGTCACACCATCATCTCTCTCATCACCCACACCGACAACCTCCGCCACGCCGACAACCACCACCGCACCGCCAACCACCACCACAGCCTTCGCTATCAAAAGTCACCATCACCGCCAACCACCACACACATAAGCGGGTTCTCGTGTCACGTGTACCAGTACAACATCAACCAAACTGAGGTAAGTGGTTGATGATGAAATCATTATCATATAGATGTGATAACACATTAGGGAGGAGCTGCCGATTGCAGCCGATAGGATTACCCCTGTCGTTATGACTGATCCTCCCTCTGACTGCACTGCTCATTTGCTATTGTTAGAATAATGACTTGTTCATAAATGTCCTACCACACAACATCTGTTATACACGTCCCATCAGACATCACCCGCCATGTGTTTCCCATCAGACATTACCCATCAAGTGGGACACACCAGACACCACCTGTCAAGCGCTTCCAGGAAGTGTCATTCGATCAGAAGAAAACGAGAAGAAACGTTACGTTGTATGTGTTAACACAACAGGCTCGACCGCAACAACACACGAACCGAGCTCCAATCATCGCACTTTTCCTACTGTAATAGGGACTAGACCTGCCTCGGGCCCTTCTGCTCACGTCCAACATATAGTCTTTTTCCTCCGCCAACACAGACGTCGTAGGGATTACGTGCGCATCTTCAGTAGTTTCACAACCACTTTGTTTCAAACACTGACCTATGTATGGCGCCCTATACCATGACACGATCACAGCACAGCATATACGGCAATGGTAGACAAAAATCAGACACTAGATAGATAGGTTAACAACACACAAACATACACACACACACACACACACACACACACACACACACAGTTGACAACAGTCTGTGAGGCGGTATGCGACTGGGGTGAGAGAGAGTGTTTGCGTTGATGGTCTCTCCGGGGTAAGAGTACCCTGCGGTGAGAGTCTCTGGGGTGAGAGTGCTTGTGATAAGAGTCCCTGCGGGGCGAAGCGAGTGCCTAAGGTGAAAGTATCTTGAGGAAGAGTTCCTCCGGTGCGAGTGCCTGGAGTGAGGGGTCCCTGCGGTGAGAGTTCCTGGGGTGAGAGTCCCTGTGGGTTAGAGTGTCTAGGCTGTCTTAAACCTTGAGGGAATGGAGAGGTAGGTGTATGTGTGTTTGTGTGTGGAGGGGAATGTGTTCATAGCCAGGCGACAGGGGTCGGCCGAGCATCGCCTACCCCTCAGCACTCTTCTTTCGTCTTTCTCTTTTCCGTAGAGACCCCTGTCGGGGAGGAAGGAGGGATGGGAAGAAGTGTCGGGTGAGGAGACGTGCTTTCTCCCCCACCCCTCTCCTCCTGTCATACCTTCTGACTACGGAATATCGGACAGACGGCTTGCGTCTCTGACCCAGATACGCACTGCTGCCACTCTGACCAACGGCCGAGGTTCGAACTCACCACCCACCGGGCAGATGCATCTCAACAATTTCCTCCAGCGAACTTTCCAGTGTTTACAGCTATGTCTCTCCTCATTTTTTCCCCTCTCCCCGTCGCAAACCATCGCACATAGGAAAAAATCCACTCCAGTTTCCGTGAGTAGAGGCGTCGACCGTGTAACGTGTTGCAGGTGGCGCCGCTGCTCCTACCATACAGCCAAGGACCACAGCCCCACCCAATCCCCGGGTCTGAGGAAACACGTTCTCTAAATGCACGACACTAACCTCTTCTTACAGATGAGAGTTACAGTCTGGCTGGTGCAGGCCATCACCCTTGCCTGTTGTGGTGGATGAATCACCTGTCTATGGGTGATGGTCGGGTATCAGGCAATGGCGTGGCAACAGGTGAATTAGATATCCATGGCAGATGGCTACGCATCAAGCAGGCTACACAACCATGCTAAATTGTCTCAGTATAGCGTACACTGGCCGTGGCTGACTGTGGCCTCCGAGTGCATGAGTGTCCGATGATGCGTCAGCGAGACAATGGACGGCTTAAATGCAAGACAATGGGCAAGACTTTTTTCTCCCTCAGTACGCTTCCTCAAGAGGCCCTTGGCTTAACGGAGTTAATTAACAGTTCTTTGTCGCTCTTCTTTGGCGCCGGAGGACGGCATTTAGAAAGTCGCACATCTGCAGGTCAGGTATGTACTCTAAATGCTCTGGGGATACGTAACACATCTGCAAGCCATGTATACATTATGGATGCTATGGCGATGCAGCATACATCTGTAGACTAGCTATGCACCCTCCACAGTGCCTCTGGTGATGTAGCATACATCTGTAGGCTAGTTATGCATCCTGTACAATCCTTCTGGTGATGCAGCATACATCTGTAGGCTAGCTATACACACAGCACAGTGCATCTAGTGATGCGGTATACATCAGTAGGTTAGCTATGCACCCTGCACAGTGCCTCTGATGACGCAGCATACATCTGTAGGCTAACTATGCACCCTGCACAGAGCTTCTGGTGATGCAGCAATGCATCTGTAGGCTTAGCTATTCACCCTGCACAGTGCCTCTAGTGATGCAGCATACATCTGTAGCTAGCTATGCACCCTGCACAGTGCCTCTAGTGATGCAGCATACATCTTTAGGCTAGCTATGCACCTTAAGCAGTCCCTTTGACGATGCAGAATACATCTGTAGGCTGGCTATGCACCCTATACGGTGCTTATGGTGACGTAGCATACATCTCTCGGTATTCCAACTTTTCCTCATTGTCATTACTACTGCGGGATCAGCCACACCTGTTCTTATGGTGTAAGTGCTTGTCTAAGTATGTGGCGGTGAGTGTTTGGGGGAATGGATATAAGCATAAGCTGGTGATGTTGCTGAGTGTGTCGAATTGAGCTTGTGATGGAGTGTGTGGGAGGTTCTGACTGAATGAATGGCTGAGTGTGAAGCAAAATGTATGTGTGTGTGTGTGTGTGTGTGTGTGTGTGTGTGTGTGAAGGGGGGGGGGGATGGGAAGTAATACCAGAGTGCATAGGTGGGAATGTGTTGTGTGTGTGGGTGGTGAGTGCGTGGACCGACTTCTTGATCAGTGGCACTTCTTTAGTACCAGTTACCCATGAACTTTCTTTCTCTGCCGCAAACCATTAATTTATACATATTCCCACCATGTCAAATGCCACTCAGACGACTTTTTACCAGCGTCGGGTCACGAGAGGCAAGCATGGCCTCAGCACCAAGCAAAGGTTAGCTCGGCTTGAATCCTAGCCTCACAGCTTCCTGAGTTTTTCTCGGCTTAACATGTTCCTCCATGTCGCGTATGGTACGTCATCGCAGTAATCACTTGTAACTACCTAGTTATACTCAGTGTCTGTAAGAAGCTGTGAATAGATAGGTTAAGAATGATACAAAGTTTAGGCAATAGAGCAATTTGTTGCTGAGCGTGGACGTCAAAAAAAAAAAAAATGAAATCGTCTTTGATTTTCTTGAATTCGACGGTGTCTTGCTTCATCAAAACACAAGGACTGTTTACACATCAGAGCTGATATTCAGTAATGTACTCTCTTGCCGCTACTCTGTCCTTGTGAAACGCGCAGCAGCCAGGAATGTTTACAGACGCACTAGCTGAGCTGGGGTGAGGCAAGGGCAGAGCGGGGCACGCCATGTCGGGTCACGGAGCTCATCACCCAATACCTCCTTCCCTCTCCCTCCCAACACACCTGTCCATATGCCATCATCATCCAACACTCCCCTGCTTCACTTCTTCACCTTCATTTCGTGATGATTTTGATACTCTCATCAGCGATACCTTTGAGGACAAGAACTATTTGTCGTATGGCCAACAAGAGGAAAAAAATCATAAATCACAAACCTCAAAAAAACGTTTAAACTATATCGAAATATAAGGTCAAATTCCCAAAGAAGATAAAAATATTTCGTCGGAAATCATAAGTAACTAGTGAAACCAGTGAGTCACTAAGATGCTTTCATTAAGCAGAGTCTCATGCCATCACGTCTTCCTCTGATGAACATGTAAACAGAGTCCATCTGCACTACGATTTCTACTTGTTATTCGCCCCTGGATGCCACAGCTCCTGGGTGGATGTTCATTGTTCTTTGGCAGCTGTTCGTAGAAAGTCATTCTTTTATCGTCAGCGTCGTAATAATTCTTTTATTTGTTTACTTTTCAAAACAATCAAAACTCTACGATCCTATGACCTCAAAATACACCAACCAACCGGGTCACTGGGGTTCCTTGGAGAACTTCAGGGCGCCCTCAGGGTCAGTGTGAAACCTCTTGGGGACTAGAAAACCCTAAAAAGGAGCGTAGAGCCCGCGGTACCACATGATTCCCACCGAACTGTTACTATCCCCAGGGGACTACCATGATCCCCACCAGGAATTAAGCATCCCCAAAAACTCTTGAGAATCCTTGACTAAGTGCGCGGAGCATTACAAGAACTACCCAGGAATTACAAGGCTCCAACATGAGGCTCCAGGACTTACCAAGGGATCTTCCAGATCTTACCTAGGGACGCCAGATCATACCTAGGGACCGATACAGAAATCCCAGGATTCACGAAGGGACCACAGAACCCACCAACTACTACGACTGCTCATAATAAGTACCCTATTTCATCGCCAGGAATATCCTTTGTACGAGGGTGAGGAAGAGGCCCCAGGAATTCAAGACAAAGCAGGAAATATCGAGGTCTGCAAGAGACCTAGAAAGCATTAGCATCACTCTCAGGGGTTGCTGAGGAACCTCAGCAACCATCGATTCATTAAACTTCTTTAAGGACACAATAATTCCTCAAAAAGACTAGAGAAAGGTGGGGCATGTGCGTTGGACAATCAAACAACCGATCATTTACATTTTCAAAAATCCAGTTTGCACGATGACGGTACCGATCTACTTAGAAGTTGACTCAATAAAAAAAAGTTCTGCTTAAAGCTAAAACAAAATAATTCCCCCCAAAATACCATCGAGAATCCAGGAAAGTATATACAAGATGAGTTTATTCTTTGATTTGTCGGTTGCGTAACGTTTAGTGCCGTAATCGTCGAACTTAATCTTGCAGTTTCTAGTATCTTTAAGTGACCTATTAACTAAAAGAAAAAAAATGCTGAATTAATCTCTTAACTATGATATCAACTTAAATATAATGGTAATCCATGGAAGCACACTGGCTTAACTCCCTGGGAATGATAAATGAAAACCTTGAGTACACAGAGGTCAGTGTTCAGAACCAAAAATGAACGGAACGTAGATGGTGGCCCCATCGGCAACAGCTCTCATACAGTCACAAACATCAGAAGACAGTAAGGCTGGAGGCAGCTGAGTGAGGCAAGAAGATGCACTAAGATGGCTGCGATGAGATCGAGATAGAAAGATAAGGAAGGGTGTGAGCTGAAAGGGACAGGTTTGTAAAGATATGTAACGCGAGGCAGGCAAATGAGAGGATGAGTCGCTAAACTGATGAGATACAGAGATGGTAGGCGGGAACATGAGAGATGGTGGATGAGGACATGAGAGATGGTTGACACTGGGGAATGTTCGCCAACACTCTGGCATTGCCATGACACCAAGGGCTACTATGAAAGTCTCGTCACCACACCAGGGGCTGCTGGGAGGGTCTCGTCACCACACCAAGGGCTGCTGGGAAGGTCTCGACACTACACCAAGGGGCTGCTGGGAGGCTCTCGTCACCACACCAAGGATTATTAGGAAGAGAGGCCAGAGACTACAGGTGCGGTAGAAAGCCTGGGACCAGTCCGGTATGGGGCGGGGCGGGGCGGCCTGGGGTGGCGTTTGTGCCTACAGGGAGGCTGACTTTCTTCTCTTGCTTGGGAACACCTGTCACGTCCCCTCCCCACACACAGATACGCGCATTGGAGAAACATGTACTTACTCTTAAACTTGTGCATGTGCGCATCCGTGAACACACACAACTAACCAGGAAAGTACTACTTGCCTATTTATCTGTAGGTTTGGTGACATCGGCGGCCTAGTGAGCCAAAATTAGTGGTTGTCAAGATTCCCTTATCTGGCCCAATTTCTTTTCCTTGTTTCACATACACGTGGGTTGCTGGAATTCATTCCAAAAACACACTCTCCGTCTCACGGGAAACACATATCTCTATTCTTAACTCAATTATTTGATCGATGAGCTCTACGCACTAACCCTACATAACGGCAGAATCTCTGTAAAGTTCAAGAGATGGGGCCCGATGAGCGTATGCACACAAACCAAAAGCACATTAGGAGAGAGAGAGAGAGAGAGAGAGAGAGAGAGAGAGAGAGAGAGAGAGAGAGAGAGAGAGAGAGGGGGGAATGGAAATATCCAGAGCGCCGAGGTGAGGCCAGCCTCATTGTTTGCGCCACAGTCACTGAGGGGGATCCCTACTTAATTACCCTGTCATTTTCATGACCAGAGTAGGTGTTGCTATCTACGAGCCTTGCGTATGGCCTGTTCGTTTATGTGTCTGCATGAGTGTGTGTGCGTACAGGTATGTGATGGCTTTTCAGTCACATACGGGCAGGGAATGCTACACTCCTTGGGAATATCCCTAAGTGACTGAGGAAATCCACGATTTGTAGGGAAAGAATTTTAATCCACTGTTCGTTGAGGTTTACCTCCATCAGACACTTGTGTTGACCATGGGGTAAAATTGTACGGCGCTCTGTTAAGGTGTACATAAAATGTCCCATCCATCATTTGTGTGTGTGTGTAAGCTTGTGGGTGGGTGAATAAGCGAATGAGGTGTTGTGTGTGTGTGTGTGTATGTGTGTGTGTGTGTTTGACGAATTACCTATTTTTGTGTTTATGTATTCTCGTTTTTACAGTAGCTTTTTCGTAGTTTGTCATTGCTCACGTTATTCACTTCCTCTCCACCTAGTTTGTCCCATTTCTTCCCTACCCTTTGGCTACTGTATTGTATTCCCTTATCTCTCTTTTCGTCTTTCGTTTACTCTCTGCGTGTGGCCTTTGCCTAGGTAGCGATTCCTCCCAGTACTTACGTATTCTGGCCTGACGGCCAAGATGAACTGAACATACATATCCATGAGGACACACTCAGGTTTCGTAACTGGTCGCTTTACTAAACCACATATACATCTGATCAGACTTGGGAGCGTTGGTTACTTACCTGGAGCTTATGTTCTATGCTTCCATGTGCAGATACAGCCTAAACTTCTCGTTTCGAATACTGACCGTTGTTAACTAGTGCCAGCATTGAAAATAATGTATTCCATCCAACTTAACCTTAAATTCAAGGCTGAAAATGAACTGCACATCACTACGTATTTCTTACTGACGCCTTAAATGTTAATCAGGTAATCCTAAGCTCTCGTATGAGTTGGATCTGATCTGACAATATTTTACCGACCCTCATCGAAGTTCCATGAAATGCAGCAGAGCACATTCAGTACCTACGTCCTTACGTATTTACATTCCAAGATATAGTTTCTGAGCGTTAAGTTTTCTTAAATGTAAACTTTGACCAGAGTAAATTTGTTCTCGGCTAAAACGTCGTGGCCAGTCATTCATGCGGCTCCAACACTGCCCGGGGTCGTAGAATCTGCCGTTCTCAAGCAGCTCTTGTTTGTACGTGTGTGCGCAATGTAATTACCTCCTTGTACGGTACAGGGGAGAGAGCTCTATACTTGCGATGGTCCCATATCTTGAACTCTTTATCTGTGATGAAATTTTGCTATTAAGTAGGACTTGTGCCTACTTAGCAGGGCAAGAAACTTTAGTTGAGTCGTGCGAGATACATACTGTCGTGTTATAAGTAGAGAGAGAGAGAGAGAGAGAGAGAGAGAGAGAGAGAGAGAGAGAGAGAGAGAGAGAGAGAGAGAGAGTTGTGGGCTACACATCAGCAACTCAAGCGTATGTGAGACAGAAAAAGAACCTGGGCTGAAGTAAGGAACCTGACAGCCACTGTAGAGCTGGATTCACTAATCTTCCCAATATCCAGGGAGGTAGTACACTTAAGTACACCTCCACTCTATTGGTTGCCTACAATCTACAATGTTTGCATCAACATGTAACGAGTAACCCATTTCTTCACATGCCTTAAATCCTCTTGTATTTAACCATATTTTTTGTACGTTAATAAACATTTACATTCATAAAGCTAATACGACAGAATTCCGTTTTTAATTTCCTTTCTTTAAGGGGAATCCAAAGTCATTTAATTTAATGACTTCCAGTAGCTGATTATGACAAAATGAACGTGTGCCTGTATTTGCGATGCATATTTGTCAAAGCACGATTATGACTGCCAAAATGACTACATGCGTGTACAGTATTAAGCTAGCCAAAAATGAGACGTCAGAATGAAAACGTAAAACTTCCCACATATCAACAGACTGTGTTTAATAACTTATACTGTGAAAATGTAGGAAAATAAGTTGTAGCTTCATATTTGTTTGACAATAACTGTCTTCAAGGTGGAATAAGCATGGTCAGTAAATGAATATACGAGTAAAGCATTTATGCATATACGCGTGCTATACCGTAGTAAAAGGCCCCAAAGATTTTGCGCACTCCACTTACATGAAAATACCTTCATTATTTTGCACTTAACCAAGCATGTGTTCTAATTGATATATATATATATATATATATATATATATATATATATATATATATATATATATATATATATATATATGCATGGGAAGTATTCTTTCTCCCCTATCCGTGGGGATTGGGGTGAACACAGCCTACTTATTCCCTGGGTGTCGTAGAAGGCGACTAAAAGGGACTGGAGCAGGGGTAAGGATAGCTGGACATCATTCCTTCCTGTATTACTTTCCAAAAGAAGGAACAGAGCATGGAGCCAAGCGAGGGTTTTATCATATAAGGCTGTCATCTTTTTTTTATGCTACCTCACCCACGGGGGAAATGGCGAACATGTATGACTCAATATAATGTATTTGGTAGCGTGTCAAACTACAAGAGAATGTACGGTCTGAGGCACCATAATCATGTACACGAGTATAGGTGCACCAAGTGAAAGTTAGTGTAGCCCACGGTAATTACTAGTATTTCTATCTCTCCCATATTATGGCTGTGGTGGACCCGCCATGGTGGTCTATTGTTGGAAGGATGACAGCTGGGGTGGACGGCGCTCTAGATGGTAAGTGGAGGGGTAGCAGAAGGGGTTAAGGTTGCTAACTGGCCGTATTTGAAGATCTTGTTCCCCTTGTCACGTAAATAGTAATATTTGTAAAAGGATGCAAACCTGATGCGGTTTCATCAAACTAGCAAAAGGTATTTCTGAAATAAAAGTTTTCATAAATCATCCAGCCATTAATAGTATTCCCTATACCAGTATTTATTACATTGCTTATTGTTGAGGAAAGCATAATTGGAGTTCTTGATTTTTTAAGGATAGTTTTCTTTTTCTAAGAAGACATTCATCCTTTATGTAGACTTGTGCCATGCAGAACACACAAAACTAGATCAATTGCCTCTCTAGTATGTTTGCCCCCAATGTGGGGGTTCGAGTGTGACAAGCGACACATGTGACTGACCAAAACCCCACCATGGCATCAATTACTACTTTCATGCCTCATTCGCAGGCCAAGGTCATGCAAAATTATACTTACACATTAGTTTCAGACAAATCATCTTGGTGAAAAAGAGTTGCCTACTGCATTACGGAAAGCACACGACCTGTACTACACAATGAATTTGCCAGAATAGTCCTAAGGTACAGTTACATGTGGAAAGACACAAGAATCAAGTGCCAACTCCATTCTTCACCCGATGATGAGCACAGGCTAGGACAGTTCATTAGAGACTATCTTAAATTCAGTGCTTTCAGACCTCAAGCCCTACAGTTTCAACAACTTTGTGACTACATACAATAATGTCATTGAAACTTTGACTGCTTTACGTACGATAAAATCCTTGAAGATATACTGACACTATATCCGAAATTTGCCATGCTCTGATTTGTGGAAATGAGACATGATAAAAGCATGCCCAGTGCTGTACGTTGTGCAGCTGCATGTCATATATGAAATATATTTTGACCATTTATATTACACTGTTTTTACACTGTATCTTGTTCTAAGTACACTTTAATACTGTATGTATGATTACTAACTTCCCACCCAAGGAGTCCCTTCCATCCATAAGAGGCTCCTGCGGCACTCAGCAAGCTAGACACGTCCACCAGTAGGGACCAGGTCATAAAGTGTTGTGCACAGTTATGTGCAGAGTGAAGGGCAACCGAGTGGTAAGTGCTTGGTGTCTTCTCTTTGGAAGTTACATTGTGGGTATGAAGTGTCTTGGGATATTTTGAAACTGTTTGTTGTGTTGTAGTGACGAGTGACGTGCAGAGTATAAGCTAGCGAGTGTAACACCTGTTTGTATGGCAAAAGTGGTTTCTGATGGGTGTCAGCCTGATGAGCTGGAGTTTAAGACTAAGTTGGAAGGTCGATCGTTTAGAGTTTGTAGGGTCATTTCTGAATGTATGTTTTGTCATTGCTGTACTTGTTGGGGGCGTGTGTGTGTTGGGGAGGAGGGTGTCTGTGAGTAGAGGTTACTGGAGTCTCAGATAAGGTTAAGCTTTTTATTTCTGTTAGGGGGTTAGTGGTTGATTACAGAGTGGTTTGGGTAGGAAAAAACTAGGTGCCATGCATGCTGAGATGGGCCTGTACTGGGAGGATTTGTTCCATTGTGAAGGCATCATGTGTCTGTGACTACTAGGCAACTAGTGATTGTTTTGAGTGCACTAATTTGTGTGAATTGCATTTATATTTGTTTTTACATAAGTAGAAGACCAGGCAAATGAGGCATTGTTTAAAGCTGAGCAGATGAATTGTTTGTATAAGATGTTGAGGAATTCTGTCTTGTCCAAATCTAGTGCTACTTAGTGTTCTAAGGGCTATTAGTTAGTGTTGCATAAGGAGTGAATGTCGCATGTGTTGTAAGCGATGTTTTGTTCAGTGGAGAGATTATGTATTTAAAGCAGCCTAAGACAGCTGGCTTCGTTTCTGTCTAGGTTTTAAAGATCGATTGAGGAATTCTGTGGAGATGGTAGACATTCATTTCTGAGAGAGCCATTGCTCAATTTTTATAATGTAGTACAGCAAGTCTGATGTTGCTACTGGTTGATTAGGGTGTTGTGTTGTGGTTGTGAGGTCATTTGCATACAAGAGTGCCTTCATGTTAAGGTCTGCCTAAGGTAATGGGAGCTCATGCAGAAAGAGAGTAAAGAGTGTTGGATAAAAAACTGCTCCCTGGAAAACTCAAGTGCAGAGTGTTAGAGGTGAAGCCATTGCGAGTGACTGGGATGGTGGCCTGCTGTGAAATTGGCCAACCACCTTTAGTCATTGTTGTGGAGAGTGGTGTCAAATATTTTTTGTGGGATGAAGTGTTGGAAACAGTGCCAAACGTTCCCACCTTTCGCATGCCACATGCACTTGCACATGCCATCACTGCTCCCCCTAAATACCTCCAATTCCTCATCCACTCCCCTTGTTTCATTTACTCACACCTTTTGCCATTCTACACTCAGTCTCTCCTGGTATTTCTTTGCATGTCTCTTTCCAGGCTCACTTACTCTCAAAAATTTGAAAACCTCTACAAATCTTCCTCCTCACCCCAACAAGATAGTGATCAGACGTCCCACCAGCTGCCCCTCTCAAAGCCATTACATCCAAAAGTCTCTTTTAAATGCTTATCACATATTATGTAACCTAATAATGCCCACTGACCATCTCTCCTGCTCACATACGGATACTTGGGTACATTTCTCTTTTCAAACCAGGTCTCCCAATCACCATGCACCATAATTATACCCTCAAATGCCACATTACTTACCTTTGCATTTAAATTCCCCATAACTATTGTCCAGTCTCATACATCGAAACTGCTGACACACTCATTCGGCTGCTCCCAAAACACTTGCCTCTCATTATCTAGCTTCTCATAGACATGTGCATAAGCACCAATAATCACCCATTTCTCACTATTCACTTTCAGTTTTACCCACATCAGTCTGGAATCTACTTTCTTATACTCTATCAAACATTCCCACAACACTGCTTCATGAGTAGTGCTACTCCTTCCTCAGCTCTTGTCCTCTCACCAACCCCTAACTTTACTCCTATGACATGTGTCAACCATTCTTCCCCTTTGTCCTTGAGCTTTGATTCAGAGCCAGAGCATCCAGGTTGCTTTCCTCAAATGAGTTTCTGATATGTTCCACTATCACAAACAGCCTCAAAAGGACCCAGTGATCTATTGCTGATTGAATTCCTTTGTAATCTCTGCTCTGATTAGCATGGAGGAAAATTCACCTGAGGCAAAGTAGATGGCATAGCTTCATGAGCCTTCATTGCCTAAATCCATGTTTAACTAAAGATTCCCTTAACAGGCTTTATGAATCCAATTTATCTTGAGTCTTTCCTATAAAATGTGAACAATCTGAGTAGATATGACCATTCAATGTTTAAAAAAATGTTTAAAAAATCTATTTAATCTCTATCTTGTATTTTTAAGCAGTAATGAGCAATTGTACATTTGCTTCACACCATGTGACAGAAATAAAATTATAATTTTTTACCGATATGTATCACTAACAACCCTTTTAATCACTCTGAATTGAAATACACACCAATTTACATAAATGGACATAAAAATGCAACTTGTCAATACCTAAAACACCAAAAACCCAAGATGATGCCAATTAAGGATAAAACAAATAAACCCTGAATATGAAACAAACTATAGCTATGAGAATTCTTCATAAATATCAGAAGTTTAATAAAACTGTTGAATCCACACTTGTGGAAATATTGGTGGCCACATTTGGAGAGCTATCATTATTCTCCTCCATCATCAAACACTCAAACTTGATTACAATTTAACTGGCAACATCAAACACTCAAACTTGATTACAATTTAACTGGCAAACTATAAATATATGACATCTGCTTCTAAAGAGAAGACACTAAATGTATCATAAGTAAATGAAAAGACTGACAATTTGATGATAAAGAGCTACAAATCCGAGTCAGAAAACTGACTTCCACTCTGACTAGCACAAATATTAACTTTAATATAAATATCAACAACACAGGAAGTCCATTCCTGCCAAAATCAACAACTCACTAAACATTACCAAATTTCAGCACTGCATGATAACACATGCCCAAAATTCTTTTACAGTATAATGCTAATATACATGATTAGGCAAAAGTACATTAAAACAGAATAAATATTTTCAGTAATAAAATTCCAGTGGGCTCTTAAGACTGGGCTTCCATGAATATATCCATATTCTTGTAGGTGATTAAAAATGGTTAAATCTGACAAAAAATCCCATTTACAATCAAAAGTATTTCTATTTTGGGTACCTTTGGAATTAGGTATGTTGGTGTGTTTATGACAGCAAACAATGTCTTTATAAGAGGATTTGTAAACTCACAGGTCAAAATTCAGAATTCTACAGGTCCATCACACTCATTTTTCAGACCCAATTTTGCAAAATTATCAACTTACACATGCAGACATATAAAGAAAGCCAATATTCAATTGCCAATCATAGAGTCCTGGAAAGAGGGGCAAGTATGAAGTCTGTTGGGGATGAGAGAGCTTGGGAAGTGAGTCAGTTGTTGTTCGCTGATGATACAGCGCTGGTGGCTGATTCATGTGAGAAACTGCAGAAGCTGGTGACTGAGTTTGGTAAAGTGTGTGGAAGAAGAAAGTTAAGAGTAAATGTGAATAAGAGCAAGGTTATTAGGTACAGTAGGGGTGAGGGTCAAGTCAATTGGGAGGTGAGTTTGAATGGAGAAAAACTGGAGGAAGTGAAGTGTTTTAGATATCTGGGAGTGGATCTGTCAGCGGATGGAACCATGGAAGCGGAAGTGGATCATAGGGTGGGGGAGGGGGCGAAAATTTTGGGAGCCTTGAAAAATGTGTGGAAGTCGAGAACATTATCTCGGAAAGCAAAAATGGGTATGTTTGAAGGAATAGTGGTTCCAACAATGTTGTATGGTTGCGAGGCGTGGGCTATGGATAGAGATGTGCGCAGGAGGATGGATGTGCTGGAAATGAGATGTTTGAGGACAATGTGTGGTGTGAGGTGGTTTGAGCGAGTGAGTAACGTAAGGGTAAGAGAGATGTGTGGAAATAAAAAGAGCGTGGTTGAGAGAGCAGAAGAGGGTGTTTTGAAATGGTTTGGGCACATGGAGAGAATGAGTGAGGAAAGATTGACCAAGAGGATATATGTGTCGGAGGTGGAGGGAACGAGGAGAAGAGGGAGACCAAATTGGAGGTGGAAAGATGGAGTGAAAAAGATTTTGTGTGATCGGGGCCTGAACATGCAGGAGGGTGAAAGGAGGGCAAGGAATAGAGTGAATTGGAGCGATGTGGTATACAGGGGTTGACGTGCTGTCAGTGGATTGAATCAAGGCATGTGAAGCGTCTGGGGTAAACCATGGAAAGCTGTGTAGGTATGTATATTTGCGTGTGTGGACGTATGTACATGTGTATGGGGGGGGGGGTTGGGCCATTTCTTTCGTCTGTTTCCTTGCGCTACCTCGCAAACGCGGGAGACAGCGACAAAGTATAAAAAAAAAAAAAAAAAAAAAAAAAAAAATACATATCCTTGGTTCTAATGGTAAAAAGCCTAGACTAAACAGCAATTTTTACGCATTTTCAGAGTTTTCAAGTCTGACTTTTCAGTTACTCAAATCATATTCATATTCAGATTTTGCACACCCATACAAACATTATCATATAAACAAGAACCACTGTAAGTATGTGAAAAAGAATACAATGAAATCAAATATATGACTATAAAAAATACCGGGAAAAGAAAGCTTACATGAGGTTATGAACTGATATATATGCACTATTTTTAATATTAATGCTCTTCTCTCCATCTAATCATCAACCTATCTGGCTACAAAATGACCAATATGAAAAAAGATAAAGTGAGGAAAAAGAAAATACTCAAAGTCATCAAAATGAAATGCATGAATTCAAAGAGCACTAAGATAATACTGAGCCAAGAAGTGATTAGTAAGATAATGAGAACCTCACTACATAACTAAGATGATATTTAAAAGAGTGCACAGCTAGCAAGAAGTGCTCAGCATTTGTTTGCTAAACAATGCTTTTTGTCTTAGCCTTCCCTCCTTTTCTCATCACTTATCTTGCTTGTAGTATATTTTTTTCCCTTCAGCTACTCCTTTAGTGTAGCCATTAATCCTAAGTTCATCCAGTACTATGTTCAATCTTGTATCAAAGCCTCTTTTCATTGAATGTTCCTGTAGTTACTCAGTATTTCTCAACTCTCCTGACACTGCATTAAATAAATATCCTTGGTATGATTTCAAGGTATTAAACTTGACTTAATGACACTTATCTTCCTTGCTGTGTTGCTTTCAGGTTTAAAACATTTCTTGCCAGAAATACTTTATCATGTATCTCTCTCTTTCACACTCTAGACTATACAATTGAAGCTCTTTCATATGCTCTAGTCCACCGATTTTGCTTGTGAAACATTTTGGAGCGGAAGATACGAATTGAAAATGAAACTATTCACCATTAATGTGGAAGCAAAACTAAATCCTGCTGGGTTGTAAGGTCATTCACTAAACAAATCAAAATAGTTTGAAAATTTGGGGAGACCAAATTGGAGGTGGAAAGATGGAGCGAAAAAGATTTTGAGTGATTGAGGCCTGAACATGCACGAGGGTGAAAGGCGGGCAGGGAATAGAGTGAATTGGATCGATGTGGTATACCAGGGTCGACGTGCTATCAATGGATTGAATCAGGGCATGTGAAGCGTCTGGGGTGAGCCATGGAAAATTCTGTGGGGCCTGGATGTGGAAAGGGAGCTGTGGTTTCGGGCATTATTGCATGACAGCTAGAGACTGAGTGTGAACGAATGGGGCCTTTGTTGTCTTTTCCTAGCGCTACCTCGCACACAAGAGGGGGGAGGGGGATGTTATTCCATGTGTGGCGAGGTGGCAATGGGAATGAATAAAGGCAGACAATATGAATTGTGTGCATGTGTATATATATGTATGTGTCTGTGTGTGTGTATATATATGTGTACAGTGAGATGTATGAGTATGTATATTTGCGTGTGTGGAAGTGTATGTATATACATGTGTATGGGGGTGGGTTGGGCCATTTCTTTCGTCTGTTTCCTTGTGATGGGGAGAAAGAATACTTCCCTCATATTCCCTATGTGTTGTAGAAGGCAACTAAAAGGGGTGGGAGTGGGGCCTGGGAATCCTCCCCTCTAGTTTTACTTTTCCAAAAGAGGGAGTAGAAAAGGAGACTAAGAGAGGAGTCTTCCCTCTAAGGCTCTAGTCTTCCTTCTAAGGCTCTATCTTCTGTTCTTGATTGCAACCTCACTAACAAGGGAAATGGTGAATATGTATGAAAAAAATCAGAGGTGGAAGGTACAGGGAAAAGTAGGAGACCAAGCAGGAGGTGGAAAGATGAAGTAAAGAAAAAGATGCTTTAAAGCCTGAACATGCAGGAGGGAACAAGGCATGCAAGGGATAGAACAAATTGTGGAGAAATGTGCTTTACAAGGAATGACGTGCTGTCAATGGGCTAAACTAGGGCACATAAGGCAATCTAGGGAAATCACGGAAAAGCCAATAGAGCCTAGTTGTTAATGGGGGATATGGTTTTGGTGCATAATATACATGACAGTTAGAGTGGATATGTGCAAATGAGGCTATTTCTTTATCTATTCCTGGCTCTATCTTACTAATGTAAGAAATGTAAAACATATACGAAAGAAAGATATAGCATTGGTCAACTTCATTAATCTAATACATTAATATCTAATACTCCATGTCTATTTGTAATAAATACTTTTTTAATAATACATACCCAGGATCCCTTTTACATGTTTACTTCAGTTCCAAGGCTGCACTATAATCATTATCCGAGAGTTGAACTTCTTTGGAGTGACAAGGTCTTCAGTGAGATTATACTCCTTTCATCTACTGACAGTAATATAACCTTGCCAAAGGTGAATCTTCAATTGCAGTATAACCTCATGTAGGAAGAGCCTGATACAGAAACACCTACTTTTCATATGGACACTGGAAGACTGCAGTGCATCCATTTAGGCATTCATCTGGAGTTTGCAAATACCTTCGTTTACAAAAATATATATTCTAGCCCCTCTTGCAAAAAACTACAAGCTGTGTCCAGGGGAACAAATGTCCCCAGTCCATCTATAAAACCTTCTAGTGGCTGTCATTGGCACTGACACTTACACAAACGTTTCCAGCATAAGACATTCTCAGAGGAGCTCAAACACTGTCAAAATTCTAAAATTAATGTTAACTTTGCATATGAGAAGATAAATAAGTTTTCTACACTATACAATTTAAAAGCCTAAACAAAATGTATTCCTTCTTTATTAAAAGCATGTAACAGTGCTAAAAAGTCATCCTGATCCATTTGTCTTGCACGCTTCTTGTCAAATTTTCCATCAATAAGAATTTCTTGTACCTTCTCCTTCAAAACAAAACCTTCAGGGATCTTTTTCTCCTGCAGCGAACACCAAGTCTTGTAGTTTTTATCAAGTGTCTGGAAAGCAAGATATATCGTAAAATACTTAGGCTTTCATGCAAACTATCCAACTATTTAAGATACTAAAATACATATGATCATCACAGCTTCTTTCTGTAAGTTTATTGCCAACTTCAGGAACTGTTCATGTATCTCCCTCTTCTCTTTCACTGGCAATTCAACTTCCTCACCTAACTACTTACTGCCCTTTCCCATACAGTCATACTCCACCTTCCACATACTGCATAATTCACCAGCATCATAAATAGTTTGCTATTTCAACCATCTAACACTCCTCTTGCACTATCCTTGCTCTCTCTGCACTCACCCTTTCAATCTTCTCTCACTCTTTAGCTATCTTTTGCATAGGCCTATTTGTCCAGGCTCAATAATTTTCATCAATAATTTTGCACATATATAATATTCCCTTTTCCTAACACCACCATAAACTTTCCTACTCCCATCACAAACAAATTATCAGACATTCCACCTGCCAACCTTCTTAATATATTCTCATCCAACAACCTCTACTCTGCATGCTTGTCAATGAGTACATTAATTCTATTTCTTTTTCTAGTGTTTAATGTATGCACAAACTTATCAAAATTTTAAAATTTCTGAAGCACCCTTAAAGTTGTAAGTGAGAATCATTCAAACAAGCCATATTTCTTCTAACCCAGTACCCAGTGTCTCTGATACTTCAACATCATCATCCGATGCTGTACCCTCATTCATATGAACTAGAACATCTTATTTCATTCACGTGAATGTACTCCACAACAAATCTTACACAAACTTTCAAACACAATTATGACACTACTGCCTTTAAACTGCACACACCAGATCCAGATGTGTTACTGTGATGTTAATTCAGTAATTTCAGACAGCAACAGTAATGCCTTGTGATAAAAAGCAATCTTCTCACAACACAAAATAAACACTTTCTTTGTGCTTATGAATATAATTCATTATTCAAACTCTCGAAGTGGTTTAACGGTAAACCACAAACTATAAGCTAAAGAGAAGTCAACGCTATAAAAAGCATACACCCAACCAATTTTTCTACATACCTGTAAAATATATTTGTAAATACAGCTGATTTGCTTGTGACTAACATTCATCTGAGAGATTACAAACATAATCTTAGTTGCATCTAATTTTACATCTTACTTCTACTCCCTAATGTTATCTAAGCTCCATGTTATATACTAAGCACAAAAACAGGAGTGTTCAAGACATAATTTACAAAAGCCTGTGAAATGTACATGATTAGGCAGGTAAATGACATGTGCTCAGTACAATAAATGAAAAAATGTACTATCCACGACTGGCCACTAATTCCTCGGGCAATTACTACAATGAAACAATGCAATACCTAAAATACCATATGTTCCAATACCCATTTAAAGTTAAATGTTTCAATACTGGTAAGTGGACAAAAGTTATAATGTCAAAAGTATAATTAATATAAAGAAAAAGCACTCTTAAGAAAGAGAACTGTCAAAGAAATAACAAACTGCATAAAAGAGTGTGTGTGAATGCAGCCGTTCTTCGTCTCTTCCTGGCATTACCATGCTAAAGTGGGAAACAGTGAACAAACGTGAAAGAAAAAGAAAGATTACCGGAAGGTACACACAGAAAGAAACTAGGTCAAAGCCACAGAATATATAAAAGAATCCAGGTCAGGACCAATACTTTATGTTACTGAATGCTTTGTTTATTATCATTATACTCTGTCGCTGTCTCCCGTGGTAGCAAGGTAGTGCAAGGAAACAGACGAAAGAATGGCCCACCCCACCCACATACACATGTATATACATAAACGCCAACACACGCACATATACATACCTATACATTTCAATGTATATATACATATAAATACACAGACATATACATATATATACACATGTACATATTCATACTTGCTGCCTTCATCCATTCCCGACGCCACCCTACCACACTTGAAATGGCACCCCCTCCCCCCCGCGCAAGGAGTGTTAGGAAAAGACAAAAAAGGCCACATTCATTCACACTCAGTCTCTAGCTGTCATGTGTAATGCACCGAAACCACAGCTTTTTACTTATGCAATATCAAATAAAATAACAATTCCATGATTTAACAATGTACTGTAGTCAGACAAGAACATTTTATATTTATTATACTTTGTCACTGTCTCCCACGTTAGCGAGGTAGCACAAGGAAACAGACAAAAGAATGGCCCAACCCACCCACATACACATGTATATACATACACGTCCACACACACACACATATACATACCTATACATCTCAACATAAATATACACACACACACATATACCTATATACACATGTACATAATTCATACTTGCTGCCTTTATTCATTCCTGTCACCAACCCACAACACATGAAATATACATATATACACTTTTACATAACTATGCTTCAGTCATAACTAAGCCATATATCTTTTCACTATTCTTTAAAATAAATCTAATGGAAGGGTAGCAAGTATACTCCAGAAAACTGGGCATCCTTTCCTGACTGTAAGGTTGAGGTTGGGAACCCTAGCATTGAAAAATTAATTTCCACAAAAGGTGCAAGCCTTTATAAACTTCATCCAAATCATCGAATGGGGTGCATTTAATTTTTGGGAGGAGCGAGGGATTCTTAAAGTTGTTTGATAAAATCTTCCCTTTCAGATTAATAAACTCATGTCTTACATAAGCCAAGTATGTGTTCCTCATTTCCGTCAACAAAAGTGCTAGGATAAGACAAAGAAATGGCCTTATTTGCTCACATCCACTCTCTGTCACATATAATATACCATATTAAATCTAAGCCTAGCATGGTAACAAATCTAAATCCCAAGAACTTGGTGTCTCTGTACTTTGCAGTCTGTAAAGATGGGACCCTAGATCTGCAGAATAATTCTGGCAGGAGGGGCATTCTTCTATACACTTGATCCACACTATGTTACCAAAAATAAATTAATAAATCAATAGATAAATAAACTGACAGCTAGAGACTGAGTGTGAACGAATGTGGCCTTCGTTGTCTTTTCCTAGCGCTACCTTGCACACATGAGGGGGGAGGGGATTGTTATTTCATGTGTGGCGGGGTGGCGAGGGGAATGAATAAAGGGAGACAGTATGAATTATGTACATGTGTATATATGTGCATGTCTTTGTGTGTATATATATGCATACGTTGAGATGTATAGGTATGTATATTTGCGTGTGTGAACGTGTATGTATATACATGTGTATGTGGGTGGGTTGGGCCATTCTTTCATCTGTTTCCTTGCACTACCTCGCTAACGTGGGAGACAGCAACAAAGCAAAATAATAAAAAAAATATAAACTGAAGATCTGCATGTCCAAGTTCTTTATGCAACTGATGAAACAACATACTTCAATCATGTAAAAATTACCTCCAGAAGGATGCTGATATTTGGTAAACAATTATGAACTTCCAATATCATACAAGGTTTTAGAGAATACCATGCAATATGTGACATTCTTGCTAAAATGTACATTAAACAATTTTGAAACTGACCTGCAATACAGATGAATGTTTGAAAGCAGCAGAAAGAGTCTTGTTTTTTCTAACAAAGACAATACGAAGGAGTCCATCCCATTCAGAGAAATTAATATTTGGAACAGGATTCTTAGGCTCAATCCTCACAACTGATGATTCAACCTAAGGAAATGAAACGATTGAAAGTTTTCTTGCTTTTTAAATTCTTAAATCTTAACCTGATAAAATGTAAGTTTAAGTAAATGCTGAATCTTCCAAAAAAATTTTAATAACTGAAGAACAGAATGTAGGATATAAAGTCCTGGATAGAAAGGAAGTACATATAAATACAAAGAAAGCACTTGCGGATCTCTTATAAAAATGAACGAAAATACACAGGAAAATACAAAACTATTTCATAAGGAAGTTAATAAAAACAAAATGATGAATAAGTGTAAGGTAAAGATTTACTAAACAAACTTATGAGACAGCTTTAAAACAGTGCTGCTTACACTATGCGTCATGGCAGCAACAGCTCTGTTATGTATCACAATGTTTTTATGGACCATTATCAGCTTAAAACACTTGGAGGAAATTAATGATGATGTTTACGCATCAAATGTTTGCTGAAAATGGTGTGTGTGTGTGTGTGTGTGTGTGTCGGGGGGGGGGGGGGGGGGGGGGGGCCCCGCCCCCCCCTCACTGTTTAAGTATGGTAAGCAAAATGTGTTTGGCCGTTGATAGGAATATGACTGTTTAGATGACTGACATATGAGGTTGGGTTGTGTTCCTTCTTTATGAGAAGAGTTTATTGGCTTGAGATAGTGTGGCAAGATTGAGTGGGATGGTGTGTGGTTGAATTAAGTTGTATGACAGTCATATCTAAATGTCTTTAAGTGGTAGGTTTGGGTCTAGAGTTTGTTGAGTTGAGATAGTGTGGCAGGATTGAGTGGGATGATGTGTGGTTGTAGTAAGTTGTATAACAGTCATATCTAAATGTCTTTAAGTGGTAGGTTTGGGTCTGCAAAAAAGTGATCAATGCTAGTGATTTTATCTTGTGCTACTCAGTGTTTTTAATTTAGCATATTGTGGATGCATAGTGTATAACTGTCCATATAAAATGTCTGTAAGGAATGGAAAGTTGTTTTTTTTTTTGGCTGGACAAAGTTTGAATCTGTATGAATACAAGTGATAAGTTTTTGTTTTTTGTTTGTCCAGATGCTGACATGAGAATAATAACACTATATATATCATATGTGATTCCATATATGTGGTGCTTTGTTAAGATGGAGAAGGCTGAGCAATGTTATATGAAGATCTATGTTTGATCTCCACTTGAGTGAGAAACATGAGAAACTGGTGAATTTTGGCATGTTGTGATGTGATAGTAAAATCTGGGTGGGGATGGGTTGTTATGAAGTTAGAAACTGAAGCAGGTGGGGTACAGACCAGTGCCTTAGGAACAAGGTTGGGATATCACAGTAGGTGACATATTTGACAAGAGAAAATTTGCTAACCACCATTTTTCCTTAGTATAATGTTGAATATTTTGTCTAAGAGCATGTGAGGAGGCATGGTGTCAAGTGTTTTGCTGATGTCCACTGCAGTATAGACTGGATGGCCTGAAGTGGTGGAAACTATCCATTACATGTTATGTAAGTCTGGTGTGGAGTGGTGTTGAATTATTTAGGGATGAAAATACATTGTAAGGAAAAAGGTGACAATCAGGGTTGACTCCTTTAAGAATCAACCATCAAGGGCTTTGGAGACAGTGGACTGCATCAAAATGGAGGGGTAAAAAGAGGGTAGATTTACTGCTTTTTCAAGTTTCAAGACTAATATTACGTCTGACAATTCTACAATGTTTTGTTGTGAAGCCAAAAGTTCGTGATAATTACTTTCTAGTTAGCTGAATACCAATGTCAGTGTTACCAACTATAGTAATTGAATACTGATGTGGCTATAAGACAAGGGAATTTCTAAGGGATGTTGGATAGTTTATTCAGACTGTCTGTATGTATCAGTTGTTATGAATGGTGAGCTGAAGTATGGGTTGGTGAATGTTTTCAGGAGTGTTATTGCAGTGATCATGTTCAGTGGGTTTGCAGCTAAAATTTGGGCAAAGTTATCATATGTATCTCAGTACGCTATTTTGTACCAGGAATAGCTCTGTTTTGTAGGCACAGTTGTACGTGTGGCTGGGGAGATGGACTGCACAACTTATGAATTATTTCTATCTAATTTTTCTTCTAATGTTTTGCTAGCTATTTTTTGATACATACAACAACACTTACAAGAAAGTTTATCAGGTTCCAGTAACTCCACAAAAAATGAATCTAAAAAAAAACCTTTAAAAAAAAAACTCCCAAATCAAATACAATTCATCATACACTACATACAGTACATCGCATGCCAGGCCATGAGCCTTATGATGGCTGAGGGCAGTGCCTTTTGCTCACAGATTGCAAAGTAATCAACTTTGTTGAGTTTCCTGACAATTGTTATGATGTGAAACACTCCACAAAAATACCTACATTACCTCAATCCCTTAAAAAATGGAAGGTACTATACATCTCATTGACCAACTAATCACATTCTAATTCACTATATGATCTCAAAAGATTGTAATGACTTCTTTACATATCATTTCACATTTTATAATCTATGTAGTCTTCTTATTCCTACTATAATACACAAGTTATCTATCTCTTTTGTTCATATCTATATTTTCAATCTTATAAAAACTGTAAAACTGTTTTCTATCTTAAAAACATATTTCCTAGATGAGGTTGTGTTGAGGTAAACTATTTCATCCATTTCACAGCAAATTCAGATTCAACGTATATTCACCTGAAAGTATCATTTTTCCATTACAAGAAAAGAGTGATCTTTACCAATTTCCTTGCATTTCAAATCTTTTCTCAAACTCATCTGTCATTTCCTGCATTAGGAAGTTTGCATTAGGAATTGATGAAGAATAGCCCCACTTGTTCACATCCACTCTATAGCTGTACTTCCACAATATTGTCACTTTAACATGATTCCTCATTACATATTCTGACACTGCTATGAATTATAAACTTCTACATATGATTATACCTTAGGAGGAGGTCTAAAGTTGTTTTTTCCAACTTTCATGAGATGATCCACTTTAGCTAACAACTGAGTATTGGCAGTCAGTCGGCAGTACAACTTGTCACCTGGCCGAGCAATTAACCGTTCAGCAAATTCCTGCTGAAACATTAGTACTGCACATCTGAACAGTGGCCGATGAAGGAGAAGCTTGAAAACAAATGGTGATGAAATCTGTTGGTTGATAAAAAGGAGACTTGAATACACTAAGATGATGATTGTTCAATTGCTAATACATTATACCACAAAAGTGGGCAAAACATCTGAAATATAAATCTACAGCTTACAATGCCAAGTTTCTGTATACCCCTGGCTGAGGTTACCAAAATATAACTAGACCACCTTACTTCACATCTTAATCTCTCTTAAAATGAAATACTTTGGCACATAAAGAGCCATAAATGGATTTCAGAGGGTACAGCACTTGTATTATGATAAAGGGACACAATGTGAAATCAAAATCAAGAAAGACATGTCTGAGAATACTCCATTAATATCAAAACACTAAAGATACATATTCTCTTATAAGAGTGGACAAATGGAAACCTGAACTTAATGTATGTGTAGTCAAATTCATCAATATGGAGCTTTTACGTAATTTCACTATGCTTTATATGTTAAGTACTGCATATTGATCTTAAAAGTCAAAAAATTGAGTTTTGAAGATTGAAAAACTGTTTATCAATGTTTCAGTCCCACAAAATAATGAGATTCATCCAATTACCTCTAGAAGTTAGAATTCTTTAACCCCACTCATTCTGGTGAGGCTTACACCTCTCACCTTTCATGAACCACCTAAACAGTGGCTGCAGCAATAGTTCAGAACTCAAATCTAATTAGCAGCCACTATCATCCCACCACCTACTAAGCCACACATACTGAAAACCTTATAATTCCAAGGACAAAAGACATGAACCAAATCGCAACCACAGTCAGGTAAGGGAAAGTTTTTTTTGGATGGAAGGTAAGGCAGGAAACAATAATTCTTAAAAACCCACAGTTCTCCAAGGTTGGTCTGTCTTGTGAACTAATGAATATATGACAACATGGAGGTGGAAGTTTAGAGGAAAACTTCTTGACAGGGAAAAGATGACCAGTAACATACCCAGAGTTGTATCATGGCACTTTACTGATCCTTCACCTCACAAGGAAAAACTTCCTCATAAAAGGCTAGCAAGGAAATATCTTACTGACTTGGCTCTAAAGGAGGCCAGGTTGAACTACTGAAACACATATAAGTCCAAAAGAAATAGTTTTTCTGAGAAAGGTTTCAAACTGGCTTGCAAACCAGAAAAGAATGGAGACCTTGCTCACCTCCAAAGATCTCTATATATTTGGTAAACAAAAGAAAAAACTGTAAATGCAGTCTTTAAAAAGGGCACAACACCAAAGTATTCTAAGCTCACAAGCTTAATGTTTTGAAACCCTGTAATGAAAAAGACTTAATCCATGACATGGTATGATTCATATGAAAGTATTCTCATGGTTGGACAGGTAAAAATTTCTTGACCAAACAACAACAAGGACTTCAACAACCCTTATGTAGAGGGTCAAAGGGGAAGTAATAAGGGTGTCAAAAAATCACGTTCCAAAACCCAAGAAACAGAAAATGGGATTTGAAGGCATTCTTTTATCTATCTAGGGGAGCTTCAAAAATCCAGAAGAAAACTAAATATCATGAAACTTTTATATGCTGCCCACACTTAAATTTTCTCATTCAGTCTATTCTTTTCATTAATCACTGTTACAAAGTGAAATTGCTTCTTTACATCTTTTTAACAAGTCTGCTGCATAACTTTGTTAGTCCTCAGGTTGTTCAATCGCTACATCTTTCACTGACCTGTTTACTGTCTTCTTCATCAGTCTGGTTTAGAAACTTACAGATTGTGATCAGGTAACCTCTTACTCTCCTCCTTCAATGGTGGGTTAATCCACGGACTCTGGCATTTCCCTGTAACCCAACTCCCTTAATTCTAGTACCGTCTCTGTTGCCCTCCTCTGGACCATCTCTATCAGCTCTTTGTGCTTCTTTAGGTGCAATGTTCAAACTTTAGAAATACATTCTAGTTTTGGCCTCATACAAGACATGAACACTTTGCTGAATATTTTCTTATGAACTTAAATGCAATTCTAATATTTACCCACAAAAAGTTGGTCTTAACTATCCTTCTAAGATGGAACTCTGGTGCCAGGTGTGTATTTACCCATTTGTAATTGCCTTATTGGTGCCAGGTGTGTATTTACCTATTTGTAATTGCCTAATTGTGCTGTTACGGGAGGGAGTTTAATACAAACATTTTCTATTATCATACAACCTTTAAAACTTATGTTTGACAATGCATCTGTGTCCTTATCAAGCTTCTTCCATTCTACTACCATCCTCTTACTAAAAAATTACTTTTTTACAACATTTTAACAGGTTTCATGCTTAATTTCATGTTATATCCTCTGGTTGTTTTACTTCTACAATCTTTGAGGAACTCTTCACTATGTTATCAATCTGATTTTCAAACATAAGGGTTATGATCAGGACAACCCTCACTCTTCTCTCTTCCATGGAGGATAAATCTAACACCTTTCGCCTTATCAATTTCTGTCCTGTGCCTCTCTATCTCTTTGTCCTCAGGTTTCTATTCCACTACATCAGCCTTCATGTTCTGTATCTGTTGATCAGCCCCCAAAACTGCTCTTGATCCTCCTACTTGCCCACCATTTTCAATAGATTCTTTATGAGTTATAATCCCTTTTCTAACTGAACAGCTTCTAGGATATCTAGAAAATAAATCTGAAGTTTTTTGCTTTTCAATTAATTAATTCTCTTTTCTTTCTGAACCCATTACTATGAATCTCCGTTCATACTCACTAGTTACATTTTTCAGATCTCTATGCTCCTCTCTCATCTCATGAAACTGTCAATGATCTTTTACTTCTCAGTTTCTCAACTTCTTTCACTAACTCTGTGCACGTACATGCATGTGTGTGTGTGTCTGATACCCATAAAAAACAGGAAGAAAATTTTACACTTGTGAGGCCCTATCTCTTGAACATTCTTAACTGTCTTACACTCATCGAAACTCCAGCATGCGGTCCACATTTACCACATCTTTATTCAATTCATTTCACTCATCCACCAATCTTATACCATAAAATTACTTCTTTACATCTTTTTAAAGAGTCTTGCTTAAATCTATGATATGTGTTCTGGTTGTTCCATCCCCATACAATTCAAAGAACTGTTCATTGTCTGCATCATCAATCTGGTTAGAATCTTAAAGAGTTGTGATCAGGTCAGCCCTCACTCTTCTCTCTTCCATGGTAGGCAAACTTCATGGCCTCTCGCCTTTTCCTGAAAATCAGCTTTCTTAGATCTGATACCGCCTTTGTTGCCCTCCTGTAACCCTTCTCTCTTATCTCTTTGTGGTTCTTCAGGTGTGTTGGCCGAGCTTGAGAAGCATATTTGAGTTTTGGCCTTATGCAGGTTTCATCATGAAAAGCTAGCTAAATATTTCCTTAACCATATCCTTGAAAGCTATTACAGTACTTGCCAGCTAAGGGTCTGTCTCCTCTGTTATTCTCCTGATGTGGCACTCTGCAACTGTTTAGGGACAATGTCAAATCCCAAGTCCCTCTTACAAACAGAATCCTGAAGCTTCTACCGAAGACTTTTTTCACTGTGTTCCATTCTTAACAACTGCATAACATTTACCTGAGTTAAATTTCATCAACCATATGTCAAACCAATTTTGGAATCTGTCTATGCACCATTATAAGCTGATGCAATCCTCCTCACTCTCCACTTCCCTCATTACCTGTATGTTTACATGTAATTACTATTTGTACTGAATGGGAAGGGGTTTTACATTCACTGAGGCCCCATCTTAGTATTCTCCATCATACACTCACTTAAGTCTTTTGTTTTATGTCGAAGGCTCCAGTCACAGACAAAAATCCATATCAAGGCCATGCCTTAATTGAAATATAAAGAATAATGAAACAGAAAAAGAAAAGACAATGGAAAGTATTCACGAATCTTGGAGGAAGTGAAAATCCTGTCTTTCGAAATGTGCCAGGCCATAGTTATTGAGAAAGAAATGAGAAGGTAAAGAGTTCCAAAGCCTCAACATGTAGGGAAAGAAGCAGGAATCAAAATGGCCCATCCTTGAGTTGCCAACGGCCAAACAGTAATCATGTGATGCAACAGCATGCTGAGTATTGTGTGGTCTAGCTAGTAGTGTGGGCATGCAAGCAGCCAGCTTTCAGGAGCAAAAACCAAAATAATACCTATAGAAGAGGGAAAGTGAACCAACATTGCAGCAATGGGCATGAGGGTCAAGTTTGGAAGTTAGCCTGGGACAGTTTATAAGTTGGACTGCTCTCAACTCAATTCTGTCAAGTAGGAATGCAGAGCTATAACCCCCCCTCCCCCCCAAATGTGAGAGCAGTACTCCCTACAAGGACAAATAAATCCCATGTATAAATGAAGCAACTGTTAAAAAGAGATCACGTTTTTCAACATCTAAACAGGACACCCAGTTTCTTAAGAGGCAGCCTTAGCTATCCCTGTAATGTGTAAGAAAAGACAACAAAGGCCACATTCGTTCACACTCAGTCTCTAGCTGTCATGTAATAATGCACCAAAACCACAGCTCCCTTTCCACATCCAGGCCCCACACAACTTTCCATGGTTTACCCCAGACACTTCACAAGCCCTGCTTCAATCCAATGACAGCACGTCGACCCCGGTATACCACATCATTCCAATTCACTCTATTCCTTACACGCCTTTCACCCTCCTGCATGTCCAGGCCCCGATCACTCAAAATCTTATTCACTCCATCTTTCCACCTCCAATTTGGTCTTCCACTTCTTGTTCCCTCCACCTCTGACACATAAATCCTCTTGGTCAATCTTTCTTCACTCATTCAATCCATGTGACCAAACCATTTCAAAACACCCTCTTCTGCTCTCTCAACCACATATATATATACATATATGGCATTAATGGGATAGCCTGATTACAGCCTAAGTTACTTGTGCTATCTCAGCTAAAGTAAAAAAAAAAAATCAAGACATTTTGCAACCACCATTTATTGAATTTCATGTGATTTTTTCATACATACTCACCATTTCCCACATGAGCGAGGTAGTGACAAGAACAGATGACTAAGCCTTAGATGGAAAATTTCTCACTTAGCTCCTTGCTCTGCTCCTTCTTTTTAAAAATAATACAGGAAGGGAGGATTTCCAGCCACTAAGTCCCACCCCTCTTAGTCATCTACGACAAGCAGGGAATATGTGGGCAGTATTCTATCTCCCCTATCCCGGGGGATAGGGGAGAAAGAATACCTACAGTAACAGTTACCCTGCAATTCCAGGAAACCTTGTCAACACAAGGCATAAAATTCATGACCTGGACGTGAATATCAAACACTTACACATTAATCTCCAAAATACTGAAATCAAATGCTACTATTTGCAACATCAATGTGCAAGACCCCAATATCTTAGCTTAAAAGTAATCAATTAAAAAAATCAGAAGATACAAACCTGGAAAGGTAAATTTGCCACACACACATCAAATGTAGGAAGATTTGCCTTTAAAATATCTCCAATCCTAATATCCAGTTTGGAGTGCAATGGAGTAGATAGGAATCTCTTGTGCAACTCAGCAACCATCCGTGAATCAACTTCACATGCTATGACTCGTTTTACCCGCTCCAGAAGCTTTGCTGTCATATTCCCTGTACCCGGACCTACCTGTATGTTATCATATTATGAATATTTTGAAATGTTATGCATAAGTCCATTCACAATAGATAAAATTTAGTTTGCAGTACCAAAGATCACTCCAGTATACATCACCAACTTAATTCATATATATATACATCAAAGGTTTTCAAGAATCCTTTTCTAAATATGTCTTAATAGCAATCTCAACTTTTCCATTTCAACTTTATAAATGTGGGTCTCAACTACACACTTACCTCAAGTACAACATCTGTTGCCTTTAATCCAGCTTTCTCAACCATGGAAGTTATGACAAGAGGGTTCCTAAGGATGTGTTGGCCTATGTCTGTGTTGAAAACAAGTCCCTGTGAGGGTATACCTGATGCAGGTTTTGCTCCTTTAACCCCTGCTTTTGTGCAAACACGGCTCACCTCCTTGTGCGTACGGCACTTCTTTTGCACTGGGGCTTTCGGCATTCTGTAAAGAAATCAAATCCTCATTGAGACAAGTGTCTAGAAATGCATTCCTCAGCAGATAAAAGTAAATAATTCAACTTGTAAAAAATGAGGTATCTCATACCTAGTAGAGAGGAAATAAAACTCTTAACAAAAAGGTAAAACTCAAGTTTTGGACACAAGATGATTGGGTCCTAAACCTTAAGTATCATTAAAAAAAAAAAAAAACTATACAGAAGCGGAAGGTCAAGAGGATGGTTCAGATGCTGAAAAAGATGACAAATGAGAGGATATGAAACATAAGTATCTAAGTATGAAAAATTGGAATCACACAAGCCTTGAAAGACTTACTGGGATTCCAAGAGGTAGAAGCCTCTTAATCTCTTGCTTTCTTATGAAACAAATGCTTCACATCTCTAAAAAAAAAAAAAAAAAAACACCTACTCCATGATAGCAGCTGACAATTTGTCCTGAATTCACCCAATGAATAATCATCAACCATAACTCAGTGATGGTGTCATGTCACCTGGATGTTTCCACAAACCTGCCTGCCTCATAATGCTGGAAATCCTCCCTTCCTATTCTTTTAATTTTCCAAAAGGAGGAACAAAGGGGGACAAGTGAGGATATTCTCTCTCAGGCTCAGTCCTCTGTTCTTGACACTACCTAGCTAGCACAGGAAATGGCGAATATGTATGAAACATATATATAAATATATAAATATATATATATATATATATATATATATATATATATATATATATATATATATATATATATATGCGTTAGCGAGGTAGCGCAAGGAAACAGATGAAAGAATGGCCCAACCCACCCACATACACTTGTATATACATACACGTTCACACATGCACATATACATACCTATACATCTCAACGTATACATATATATACACACAAGACATTTACATATAAACACATGTACATAATTCATACTATCTGCCCTTATTCATTCCCGTCGCCACCCTGCAACACATGAAATAACAACCCCCTCCCCACTCATGTGCGCGAGGTAGCGCTAAGAAGACAACAAAGGCCCCATTCGTTCACACTCAGTCTCTAGCTGTCATGTAATAATGCACCGAAACAACGGCTCCCTTTCCACATCCAGGCCCCAAAGAACTTTCCATGGTTTACCCAGACGCTTCACATGCCCTGGTTCAATCCATTGACAGCATGTCGACCCCGGTATACCACATCGTTCCAATTCACTCTATTCCTTGCACGCCTTTCACCCTCCTGCATGTTCAGGCCTCGATCACTCATGTTCTTTTTCACTCCATCTTTCCACCTCCAATTTGGTCTCCCACTTCTCCTCGTTCCCTCCACCTCTGACACATATATCCTCTTGGTCAATCTTTCCTCACTCATTCTCTCCATGCGACCAAACCATTTCAAAACACCCTCTTCTACTCTCTCAACCATACTCTTTTTATTACCACACATCTCTCTTACCCTATTATTACTTACTCGATCAAACCACCTCACACCACATATTATCCTCAAACATCTCATTTCCAGCACATCCACCCTCCTCTGCACAACTCTATCCATAGCCCACACCTCACAACCATACAACATTGTTGGAACCACTATTCCTTCAAACATACCCATTTCTGCTTTCCGAGATAATGTTCTCGACTTCCACACATTCTTCAAGGCTCCTAGAATTTTCGCCCCCTCCACCACCCTAGGATTCACTTCTGCTTCCAACCGTTGCCAAATCCACTCCCAGATATCTAAAACACTTCACTTCCTCTTTGTCAATCTCTCCTCACTCATTCTTTCCAAGTGTCCAAACCATTTCAACACACCCTCTTCTGCTGTTTCCTGTATAAGTGAGGTAGCACCAGAAAACAGATGAAGAATGGCCCATCCACTCATATACACGTACATATACATAAACGCCCATAAATCAACATATACATACACATACATATATATATACATGTGCATATTCATACTTGCTTGCCTTTGTCCATTCCTGTCGCCACCCCACCCCACAGAAAACAGTTTTTTCTCATACATGTTTACCATATCCTACATCAGTAAGGTAGCATCAGGAAGAGATGAAGAACAGCCTCATTTGCTTGCATCTACTCTGGCCAAAAGGCAAATATTACAGCCCTATCCATGGTTTCCCCAAACAGTTTATATTCCCTATTCATCCCAGTGACAGCATGTAACCCTGTGCAAACCATATCATTCTGGTTCACTGTATCACAGTACCCTACTTTAGGCTTCAATAACTCAAAGCATCTTTTACTTCCTCCTGCCACCTCCTCCTTAGTTTCCCCTATATCCTTGTTCCCTTCACTTCCAACATGTATACTTTCTTAGTCAACCTCTCCTCACTCATTTTGTTCATATGTCCAAACCAATTCAGTAAACCCTCTTTAGCTCTCTAATATATATTCTAACAACACCTCTTTTACCCTATCATTTCTATTTGATCAATTCTATACACATCAAATACTGTCCTTACACATTTCATTTCCAACACATCCATTCTTTTCCATATTTTTTTGACCCATGCCTTGCATCCAAACAACATAACAGGAAATCCATAACATCAAAGATGTCCATCTTTACCATCAAAGACAATGACCTATCTTTTCAAACACTCCTCAATGTGCCGAAGACCATAACAGCCTCACCTTACCTATGGCTTGCTTCAGCTACTATGGTTCCATCTGCTGCAATAATAACAATGCTAATACTAATGATAATGATAACAATAATCTACGAGATAATGGAAGCTAATCACTGGTGGTGTAAAAAAACTGAGTGTCACATTTGTGTTTATACATCATACCAGTCAAAGGTCCTGCATAAAAATTATTTGAAAATCTTAAAATGAATTATAATACATTCATATGGACTTTTTTTTTCTATGTCTTTATTTCAAGTGACAAGTAAGACATTTGGCAAAGCTGGCAAAGAAAAAATGGGTATACTAAGAATTCTTATATTTCACAAATTCCCTTCCAGCTCCCGTATCTCTAGATTTAACAGTTTGATGTCCATATATCATCATGAATTCTTGAAACTTTCCTTTGTATATCCTAAATTAGGCATTCCTCATTATTTTCACATGAACTTACTTCTCAGATAATGCAATTAACAACTTCTTCACAGTATAACACAAATTTCAAAATTCCACCAAGTGATCCAAGCATTAAATGACCTAAAGATGGCCAACAAAATGCCTAGGGGAACTTCTGCACCCAAAACTTTATTTCACAAGAAGAGAACAGTTTCTCCCACACAGTTGGAGATGATAGGCAAGGCAAATCTCAGAGGAAGAATCTTAAACACCATTTCATAATTTTTGAACTCAGCTTTTCATCAATTATCTCAAAAATGTATCCCTTCTCAATTTCACTCAAAACATACCTAATCAATTTCTTACTAACTCCAATCTTGCTCACAGTTGCCCAAAACTAATAATCATTTTATATAAAATGCTTCAATTCTCATTTCATACCCATCACCACAAACTTCATCATTCTATCCTTCATTTTAATACTCCTGACCAGTTCAATTACTTTGGATTCTTCCTCTACTTAAAAGAAAAACTATGGCATCACAAGTACAGCATTCAATAATACCCATAAAGCAAATGAATAAGGTGCATGATAACAGGAGACTGATACAGAATATTTACATAGACAAGCACTCAGAAATCTGATGTTTACTATCCCAACATTCAAACATGATAGCTACAAGAGGCATTGGTTATCTATACTCTTGAGACATGACTCACAACAGATAAGCCAACAAATAAGATTATAAATCTTTCATCAAAGGCCTTCCCTTGAATGATCATGTTTGTTATTCTATATTTTTGAGACCTTCATTTGCAAATGTATATAAATTTTTCTACATAAAAGTTTCTAAGAGCCAATGAATTACTTCAAAACATTCAAAATCAAACAACATACATGAGTGATTCCTTCCTTTATCCTTACATTTTACTGCAAATATCTTCCAAAATAATATTCTTCTCACCTTACCGAAATACAATTCTTTTTTGCTTCTTTCCAGGTTTACTTACAATTTCTTAAACAACATCCACTTAAAAACTGCAACTGTAAAAATGGAGTATAGATAAGGAAGATCTAACCTTGTGAAATAAAAGGAGACCCTGTAATTTCTTAACAACAGAAGTATCTCAGACACACATTAGTATACAATTAAGTACATGTAATAAGGTTAAAATAGGGGTCCATTGTGTTGTCAATGGATAAGAATATCTAATATTTTGGAAGTGTCAAAAGGAATTATTACAAGCAAAAAAGTTTTGTACTTGATATTCAAAATGACATAAAATAATCTTTCTATGATGGAGGTGACATCCTTAACTAAGGAGAAAAGTTCTGGCAAAAAAGGGAATAAATACCTGCACTAAGTTACAAGCAATTTCACCAACATGACATAAGAATACATACCTGGTATGATAAAAGAAATTATAAATATTGAAAAGCAACATAATTTTCTATTTTCTATTATCAATTCTATGCAGACATACATGTCACATACTCAGTAATGAGGATGGATATATTCTTTCAGTGAGGTTCAACAAGAAATTTATTGTTCAATGTTACATTTCTCAAAAATGAGAAAAAGAATTTAAGGGTATTTTATTCAATAGTTTCCTTATCTTCAGGGTGAACATTTTCATCACTGTCCCATCACTGCAAAGAATAGAGCTCTACTACCTGTAACTCAGGGAAAAGTTTGATTTTTCAAAATGTTCATAAATCTAAGTTGCTCCATCTACGAACTGATTGTGAGTACATTTATCCCACGATTTCCCTCTACTTCAAAGCCCTACCCATTTCACAAAAACTTTTTAAGTTTTGAGGAGTTTGAAGTGCTACACCTAAAACTCACACTTTATAACATAAATCTATTGATACCAGTTCTGTTAAATTCTATCATCAAGAATTCACTCATCTTAAAGTTCATTGTTCTAGTTAAAAGCATACCAGTCACATTCAAGTAAATGCAGCAACAACATAACACCAAATATCAACAAATGGGAGGGTCTGCAAAAGTCCATGTAATAGATGAATACAATATTGGTACATTATAGCTCTAATATAATTGTGGCTTCTTGAAGAGATTTCAATAGGTTTTACTATTTTACAAAAGTTATGCCTAATATTACATTTACCAGCATCCTTAACATCATTTTCAATTCCATATTTTCTTGACGTTTGAGAACATCACTTCATATCCATGTTTAAAATACAGTATTCTGAATAAAGCTCTGCAGCAGTTATTGTATTCTCTAATCAATTTCTAACCTAACGGCAATACAAAAATATTCCTAGCAGTTATCTAGGATTCAATTATAAGCATACTCTCTATCTAAAACTATTAATACCATAGGGCTAGAGCACTACTTATAATATGTTCAGCCCGGAATAACGATTCCATATGTACTACCTTGCCGTCACTCAAAGTGAGAAAAGTCCACCACCCATGTATTTACTTAGGCTTCTTCACAATATAAAGTTAACTTTAGTTACATGTGTGAAAATACTTTTCTTTAACCTAATATTTTCAAGGTCTAAGCCCTACGGCCTTTAGTGACGTTCACTGATGATTACAATATAGGAGGGGTAGAATCCATTCTCTTTACAAATTTCTCATGTTTAATACAAAATCGATTGCCCACGGCTTCCTAATCAACTGATAACAGACAGCAAGGGAAACAAATGTTTTCCAAGCTTTTATTCAACACCAAAATTCAATCAACCTACGGATAAATGTAGGCAGATGAAACATCATTACACACATCACCCGGCGTAAAATAAATTACCAAAACAAATTTCGTTAAACTTACCTCGTCGATGCAAATTTCCTTAATGTTATCTTTGATATAGAAATGCAATAGATACGTTGCCAATCTGTCTGTAAGAGGAGGTCTGACCTAGATTTTCACCGACAGATGCCTCCTACCACATCACTATCACTAAGGTTGTGCATGTGGATTTGTTTACCTCGTGTTTGCGATTTAGCTTTGAAAAAAAAATCTTCTAATCGAAAAAATATTAATAAACTTTAAAGTTGCATATAGCTTTTTTATAAAATGAATTTTAAGATAAAATAAATAATGATATTTTTCATTTTTCATTATCTAAATCGTACTGCTACATCTGCCGCATATGTGACGACTATTTTCATTGATACTGTAATTTTCATGAAAGGCCCTGTTTGGTTAACATTAACACATTATGTAAATGTATATCCAAAGAATCAATGAAATCAAAATGTATAAGTATATACAGAGATATGCATACTAACAGCAAAAGGGTACCAAGTTGGGAAAGGATACCTTTTCCCAGGATGATCAAGAACATCTGCCTCGCCATTGGTGCTGATAGAACCCATGAAATCAGTGACGAAATACCCCTGCATCTGGAAGAACTAACAGCACATATACATTACTAATTTACCTGGATGTAGTTTCTTCATTTTTTCAGTACACTAAATAACCATGTAGTGATTATCTCAACAAAGACTAATAAAATAGCTCAGCTAAAATAAGTCAATTCTGTGACTATGTTGGTAAATACGAATTGAAAATGTTTTCGAAACCCAATATCAGCACTGGAGCCGCTAGGCCAATAACGCTGAGGAACGCAATGTGAACCAATCATAAAACATGTAACTTCGTTCATCTCGTGGAGAAAATTTGGTGGGCGGGTCATACGCGTCACCAGTTGGTGCCGGCAAAATAACAAAAGTACTATAGCACTGGACATTTAGTTTTTCTTGTAATATCCTGTATATTATGAATCACGTTAGAATAAATGAAGTTGCAGTATTCTCTTAGCATGAACGTTTTGGGAGGCAGAGAAGTTAAAGTTAATATCGTAAAAGGTTTATCAAATGCTAAGGTCGGTCACCCTCTACTTGCGTCTGCTGGTTCCCTCTCGGTTCCTAGGATTTTCAAGTAAAGGAACATGTTAGTTTGTGAATGTGGAATTATGTGAAAAAAGTAGGACAAGTTGTTTTATCTTAAACAATTTCCTAGGTAGAAAGAGAAATGCCGTCTAGCTTTCATTCATGCAGATTTCATAGTTTTGCATTCGTCCGCAAAAGGCGATCATACATGTTGGACGTTCAAGTTATGCTCGTTCTCGGGATATAGATAAATGTGGATAGCCTATAAAGTATTGGCATTACTATATAAATGATAAATGTAAGTTGGAGTGACTTTAAGGAACTCTGTTCTCATTTATTCCAATGAAGTTGTAATTAGGGCACAATTCTGTAAAGAAATTCCATTCTTTCCTATAGCACCACTGCTTTCCTTAGAACGGAGAAAATTCAACCTTTTGGCATATGTTTGATTTACCTTGAAGAAATGCTATATACTTCACATATCTTGAACTTTCGAAAGCGATAGCAACTTACTGAATTTAGATATTTCTATATCTTTACCAGCTCCAGTATACAGGTTTATCCAGGTGATATATATTTTTTATTGCAAATGGTTTTTAAATACAAGAGAGGAGCATAGTATTGATATAATATTTCTATGCAATAATCCATTTGTTGGGCTACGTATCGTTTGAGTAATCTGCAATTCCCTCTTACGAAACGGAAGGCATCTGCCTATTCATAAACTATTGGAGGTAACCTATCTCCAGAAACCACTGGAGGGAACCTATCTATCTAGGAACCACTGGCAAAACCTATCTATTTTGAACGCACTAGAAGAAAACTCAGCATATGTGAAACAGGAGAAAAAAACCTGTTAATCATGAACCAACAGAATTGAACATGTTTGACTTTGGACCCAGTGAAGGAACATGTTTGACTAGGACCCAATGAAGGAACATGTTTGGACCGAATGCAGGGAGCCAGTATACCCAGAAGCAACCTAAAATAAGTTATCTAAGTGACACAGGAAAGTTTATTTAAGATCTGCTGGAAAGAACTTCACCAACTAGCTTTTGATTGTAAAACATAGGCCGCTATAATCATAGTTTTTTGTTACAGAAACCTGAGATATAATTCCACAGAACTATTTTGTAAACCTTATTGTAAATCCGTTATTTTTTGTTTTTGTTTGTAAAATATTCATTATATTTACAAAAAAAAAATAGGCCGTGAAATTTGTATTGTCCTGAAGCAAAATTTTGAGATTACATCGTTGCTTGTAAGTCTCTCTCTCAAATGTTAGTTGTATGTTTAGGTTTAACCTGAAAAGGAAGACTACAAGTCCGTAAAGCTAGTGCCTATGAAACATGTATTGTAAATCCCTAGATATTTTTGTTGTGAACGTAATGTTATAACCGTTCTGTTGTTGTAGGTGGTGAGCCCATGAACGCAATCTTAAGGACACTTAGGTAGTAGTTCCATATAAGTACACGAAGATAAACCCATAGATCAAACGATTTTATGTTTGCAGAAGTAAATGTAGGTCTACAGACGTTGTGGAAAATTCGGTTTTAGAATGTGGGCTGTTAAGACCTTATAATTATTTACCTATCAACCGTGCATTGTAAGAACGTAGATTTTTTTTTTCTTCATGTGAACTGCGCCCTGGACGAACGCTGAGCTTTAAGTTATGAAAATTAGGAAGTGAGTCTTTACATTGTTTGTAACATGGTTTATAACACCGAAGACTTCTTTTCCATCTTTAAACTGTAAGTCCCTTGGGTCCATTGAAAAATATTCCCATGTTAATTTCCTCTGATTGAACTTAACCACCAGAGGCATCCTGTAGATGCACCATCCTGCATATCTAACCTTTTTAAATCTGTAGTCAGTTGTTCGAGTCTTGGCCAACGCTAATGTGCTGAAAACTCAGCTCAGTTGCACAGGTTCCGGTATCGACCCTCTCCTCAAAGGCCAACCCGGCGCCAATGGCAACGGTAAATGAAGCCAGCCGATTTCGTGGTTGACAGGCTTTCAGTACTCCAATAACCAACATTTAACCATTACATTACAAACAACTGTGAAGCATACAGCCGAAAATCTCTATAACATTTAGGAATTCCATAAGAGCTACTTATACACCCGCATACTCTCTATGATTATACCTCTGCCCTCAAATTTCCTACTTTCTTCCCCTTTACCCGTTGTCTAATAAGTCAGTCACAATGATGCTTATTCTATTCTGCTTTGACTTACTGTGAACGAGGAAACTTGGGCTTGGCTAGGTATAATGAAGGTCCCTGTATCTTTTTAGAGTTTGGCTGTTGCTCCCTCATATTCATTGTAGATATGTAAACATCGTTTGTTTGGCCGACCTTGTAGATGCGAAAAGAAAGTTTTTTCGCCCGCGAAAAAAAGACAAAAACAAAACAAAACTGTGGCTTGAGGATTTTTGTAATTCTTAACTGTTATACTTTTTTCTTGACATATTAGCACGAACCGATGGAATATATCTTGCATCATGATTTCGTTTTTAGTTGTAGGCATTTATTTTCAAGGATAGCTTTCTTTAGAAGATATTGATTCAGTGTAATTCGGAGGCGGCGCGTAGTTTTACGCTCTTACAACTTCCAAGAGCTTATCTGCCAAAGTCTGAATACTCTTATTTCAATGTAAGTTTGGAGAAACTAAATATGACATAAACCTCCTCGTAGTATAATGGAAGCAAATGTATGTAGTAGGTTCAGCAAGGAAGAGATGAATGTGTCAAATAGCAACATGAAGACATTGCTCGTGTAAATTTTGGGCTATATTGATTGGTCTTGCTGCTGATACTCCAAACGTGCTGGAAAGATGCATCATCAAAGGAATTCTTTTACTCTGGGAAATGTCAATAAATGTACTGCTACTCTTGATATGCAATTTACTAGCGCCTGGTTATTCTATGGTCAAGTACCTGTATGATTCAAATAAACAATAATAGATGTGAAACAAATCGATATGTTCTGTGCCACACAAGTGAATAAGAAAATCAATAAGAGTTCTTTAATCTGTAGCTTCAAAAGCTTCATTCCGTCGGCCATAGTGCGGCAACGCTTGTAAACTAGATGATATTACATACCAAAGAGTTTAATTTCACTTTACAATTATGGTTATGTTATTGTACATATTATTTCTCTGACAATGAGAATATATCACGCTGAAATCGAAGGGCCAGTTATACAGTAGATTACGTTTTCTTCACGAATATTGTTCACCGGTTGATGATTGCTGGCAATGAGTCCTGTTCGTATGAGCGAAATTTAGAAATATATCTGCTAAACTCGCCTAAAAAGTATTTTTCAGTAAAGGGAAGAAACAGAATCTCTTTTTTCAATCGTACAGTGTAAATCAGGATATGTATAAACACATTGTATTATAGAGAAGATAGAATATGAATTAATTGAAACCGAAGAGTAAGTCGAAGTCACCAACTGTTTGGATCATCCCAACGGCATGCTTGTTGACGCCAGCAAACGCCGCCATACTTGATACCCTAGCTTGGCAAGGTTAACGCTAAAGTTTACCTCGAAACATCGTCAACATGGCTGAAGAAACTGGATATAATTCTGATAATCGCGACAGGTAAGGGTGCAAATATTATGTTCGTTGTAAGTGTTATAAATTTGAATGTCGAAAATCTTCGGATAGTATAAAGAATGATATTGGTGTTATGGCGTAGGCCTTTTTAAACAAGCGTATTTACTTAGGATTTATTTTCTTAGATTTCATGTTTTTTTTATGTTTGCAGTTTCCTTTGTTTCCTATATGGAAGTGGGAAGTGAGGAGGTGATTTTATTAAAAGGCCACATTGACTGGGTATATAAACTTTTAAAGGCCAGCTTTGCGTGGGAATTGCGCGGGATAACGGCCATGAATTTATTTTCAGTGATTTAACAGGATAATGGGCCAATGTAGGCCTAATATGATATCTGCTTTTTCCTGCCAGTTCTTATTGATTAAAGATTTAAGTATTCGCAGTATTAGCGTTAATTACATGTTGGAGACTTGGACATAGCAGTTGAAATAGGTTTGTTTACGCCGGCTGACTTCCCCCCCCCCCCCCCATATCAACGATACTCGAACCCTTACCGACATTTTGTCCCCTAATATTTACCAACACTTCTTACTCCTTGCCAGCCAACACTTTGGTCTCGGTTAGCCAACACTCCTGCCCTTGCTGCTGTGTTATGTTATGTTTGAGAAATAAGTACTCTAGTAGGACGTGTGTGGTATGTTACACGTATGAATGTATAGGACAGTCAGTTGTAGCTTTGTGATTTCACACAGACAGACAAATCTTTTTAAGAGAAAATCTCCAAACGATTGAAGTAACTGACATGTGCACCCAGCCCAGCTTGTACGGTATATGTAATTCTGTAGTTGATAAGAAACTGAATATGAATTTATCTTTGTGAGTGTCAGTCTTAGTCTACTCATATGAATGTAATTACGTTGTGATGAGACTGCTTAAAAGCTTGTTTTAAGATAGATTTGATGTTGATAATTTGAAAAAGTGATAGAACAAAGCAATGATAAACTTAGGATGATGCTAACGCTATAGTGAAAGTTATATTAAAACGTTATACACATTTTCAGAGACAGACATGTGGAAGAGGCTTTATTATAATTGCTATATTTGCATGATGAGGAGTCACAGATTAGGGGTAGGGATTGAAAGCTTGTAAGAAAAAGAGCTGTTGTTTATCTGAATGTGATGTGGACATGTTAGAGTGTGTTTATCAGTCATAGTGTGTGACCATACCCTGAAGTATGCCAAAATCAGTCAAAATTTGCCAGAATGTATGCAGATAACAGATTCTGCAATCCGGATTGCCAACATTTTATTTAAATGAGCTGGTAGAGCAAGGTTTGATACAAATATCTGAAAGGATTCGTAGCCAATGAAAAATTTTGATGTTGCTATCATGTTTAAATAATAGTTTTGGTGCCGTATTTTGGTATGTGAAGTCCACCTTGTTCTATATGGCCTTATTGACTTTAAGAATGTTTATGGTTTCATGACAATGTATTTGTTTGATTAGCATTACTGATTTTGGCTCATCCTTGTTATTTAACCACGGTTGAGTGATCATGCAAATAGATATTTAATTATAGTTGAATGGTGGTACAGAGATTGATATCTTGTTTCATTACTGAATATGCTTTGATCCATACAAATACAGTTAGTGATATGTAATTTGATTATAGTTGAATGGTGGTACAAAGATTAATATCTAGTTTCATTACGGAATATGCTTTGATCCATACAAATACATTTAGTGATATGTCAACTCGGTGATCTCTGCCCAGCCTTATCATGAATAAAAGCGTTGTTGAGTAATGTTATCGTGATGGGTGTTAGCTTTAAACATTGATCTACACAGCTTTTTTATTACACTGTTTACCTTATGGATTAAAATCATCAGCAATGTTTCTACCCTGTTGCCTGGGTTAGAAGCAATAATCTTGTGTAAAATCACCAAGTTGTATTCTGGATAAGTTTTGTACACCCATTAGATGAGAGTACTTCTAGATGGAAATGTTTATTCTCCCTTGACAATTCACCCCTGGATTTTACCTGGGTTCTCAACATAATATACTGTGCCTGGAAAGTTAGGTTTTTTTCACATAATAATAGTATGCTGTACTTAGAAAGAAAGGTAAGGTCATCTTTATAATGAAACTACAGTTGCACATATATATGTTCTTATGGTTAGAAACTCTTAATTTTCTGTTATGATATTTGATATTAGGATGATTCTTTTTCTAAAGTGATTACCCAGTACAGCAGTTGTGTGGGGGGGACCTGGGAGAGACATCTTGGTCCCTGTAATACTTTTTATGCAGGCCTCTTGAACATACACTTTTAAAGCCAGTTCTTCATACAAGAAATTCAGTGCATCGGTTTGGGCCATATCTGAGCCACTAAGCATTTAACTTAGTAGATATAAGTTTTGTTTACTTTCCTGGGCTGGCAGGTTTGTTGTCATTGAATGAATTGATGTTTTATGTTTTGATTTTTTTATGTTGAGACAGCATGGGTAACAAAGGAGTAATGCCATTGTGATGTTGAGATTTGAATAATTTATTAAGTTCTCGCACCTGATGAGGTGGATTGTCTCCACGAAATATGTGCCGCATGTATAGAAAAATTACATGTTAGATAAAATTATATGAACTACTGAAGTGTGATTTCACCTTCATAACTTTCATCATGGACTAGTGTGATCATCATATTACTCTCTTATCTGTCAGTCTCCCTGTGTATATGTATTATTATTATTGTTATACATAATCACTGTTTCCCACATCAGCAAGTTAGCACCAGGAAATGGACTAAGAATGGACCATCCACTCACATACACATACACACACACACACATATATATATATATATATATATATATATATATATATATATATATATATATATATATATATATATGAGTGAGTGTGTTAGTGGTTTTGATGCACGAGACCGGGTTATAGTGTTGGGTGATTTGAATGCAAAGGTGAGTAATGTGGCAGTTGAGGGAATAATTGGTATACATGGGGTGTTCAGTGTTGTAAATGGAAATGGTGAAGAGCTTGTAGATTTGTGTGCTGAAAAAGGACTGATGATTGGGAATACCTGGTTTAAAAAGCGAGATATACATAAGTATACTTATGTAAGTAGGAGAGATGGCCAGAGAGCGTTATTGGATTACGTGTTAAATGACAGGCGCGCGAAAGAGAGACTTTTTGATGTTAATGTGCTGAGAGGTGCAACTGGAGGGATGTCTGATCATTATCTTGTGGAGGCTAAGGTGAAGATTTGTATGGGTTTTCAGAAAAGAAGAGTGAATGTTGGGGTGAAGAGGGTGGTGAGAGTAAGTGAGCTTGGGAAGGAGACTTGTGTGAGGAAGTACCAGGAGAGACTGAGTACAGAATGGAAAAAGGTGAGAACAATGGAAGTAAGGGGAGTGGGGGAGGAATGGGATGTATTTAGGGAATCAGTGATGGATTGCGCAAAAGATGCTTGTGGCATGAGAAGAGTGGGAGGTGGGTTGATTAGAAAGGGTAGTGAGTGGTGGGATGAAGAAGTAAGAGTATTAGTGAAAGCATTTGGACGATTTTTGCAGGGAAAAAATGCAATTGAGTGGGAGACGTATAAAAGAAAGAGACAGGAGGTCAAGAGAAAGGTGCAAGAGGTGAAAAAAAGGGCAAATGAGAGTTGGGGTGAGAGCGTATCATTAAATTTTAGGGAGAATAAAAAGATGTTCTGGAAGGAGGTAAATAAAGTGCGTAAGACGGGGGAGCAAATTTGAACTTCAGTGAAGGGCGCAAATGGGGAGGTGATAACAAGTAGTGGTGATGTGAGAAGGAGATGGAGTGAGTATTTTGAAGGTTTGTTGAATGTGATGATAGAGTGGCAGATATAGGGTGTTTTGGTCGAGGTGGTGTGCAAAGTGCGAGGGTTGGGGAAAATGATTTGGTAAACAGAGAAGAGGTAGTAAAAGCTTTGCGGAAGATGAAAGCCGGCAAGGCAGCAGGTTTGGATGGTATTGCAGTGGAATTTATTAAAAAAGGGGGTGACTGTATTGTTGACTGGTTAGTAATGTTATTTAATGTATGTATGACTCATGGTGAGGTGCCTGAGGATTGGCGGAATGCGTGCATAGTGCCATTGTACAAAGGCAAAGGGGATAAGAGTGAGTGGGGATAGGGGATTAAGAGTACTTCCCACGTATTCTCTGCGTGTCGTAGAAGGCGACTAAAAGGGGAGGGAGCGGGGGGCTGGAAATCCCCCCCTCTCGTTTTTTTTTTTTTTTCCATTGAAGGCTCCAGTCATGGACAAAAATCCACATCAAGGTTGGGCCATAATTGAAATATAGAGAGAATTATGAAAGGGAAGAAGAAAAGACAAGGGGAAAGTATTTATAAATTTAGGAGGAAGTGAAAAACCTGTCTGAAAATCTGCTAGGCCATAGTTATTGGGAATGACGACATGAGAAAGCAAGAGTTTCAAAGCTTTGAGTTGTAAGGAAAGAAACTTATTAAAACAGTCCACCCTTGACGTACCAACGGCTGCACATTCCCTCTAGCTGTCATGTGTAATGCACTGAAACCATAGCTCTCTATTCATATCTAGGTCCCACAGACCTTTCCATCGTTTACCCTGAACGTTTCATATTCCCTGGTTCAGTCCATTGACAGCACGTCGACCCTGGTATACCACATCATTTCAATTCACTTTATATCTTGCATGCCTCTCACCCTCGTGGATGTTCAGGCACCGATCGCTCAAAATATTTTTCACTCCATCCTTTAACCTCCAATTTGGTCTACCACTTCTCATCAACAATACCTGGTCTCGTGTGCCAAAACTGCTGACATACTCATTCGGATGCTCCCAAAAACACTTGCCTCAAGATCTTTCTTCTCCTTACCAGGTTCATAAGTGCCAGTGTTCACCCATCTCTCTCCATCCATTTTCACTTTTGCCCACATCATTCTAGAATTTTCTTCCTTTCACTCTATTACACATTCCCACAACTCCTGCTTCAGGAGTAGTGCTACACCTTCCTTATCTCTTGTCCTCTCACCAACCCTTGACTTTACTCCCAAGACTTTTCCAAACCATTCTTCCCTTTTGCCCTTGAACTTAGTTTCAGTCAGAGCCAGAACATTTAGGTTTCTTTCCTCAAACATGCTCCCTATCTCTACTTTCTTCTCATCTTGATTACATCCACACACATTCAGACACCCTATCTGAGTCTTCGAGGAGGATAAGAACTCCCTGCTTGGCAC